>NW_024060661.1:0-22163 GCF_016432855.1 Salvelinus namaycush | reverse complement strand
TAAACAGACAAACCAGGCTAGTCCTTCTCCAGCCCAGGGTGGGTTTAAACAGACAAACCAGGCTAGTCCTTCTCCAGCCCAGGGTGGGTTTAAACAGACAAACCAGGCTAGTCCTTCACCAGCCCAGGGTGGGTTTAAACAGACAAACCAGGCTAGTCCTTCACCGGCCCAGGGTGGGTTTAAACATGGGCCAAGTACACTATAACTGTCAGCATGGGATTTGGGCCAGCATTATAGTAAGCATACAGTAATTTCACTAGCCAGACGAGCCAGACAGTATTTCAGCCGTAACCTTGCGACTCATGAAAAGGTTATAGTGTTTGTATAGCGAATTTATAAATACCCCATGTCTGGGTTGTCCCAAGGTTAATTTTTAGAGTGCATGCAGGGGCTGTTTTTGACCCGCTTAAATATAATGACCTCATTTCTGTTGGATCATTGTTTTATGATGCTTTGTTTAAAGTTTCATGAATGTGACATTAAATTAAAATTACAGAGATAGTTTGGTTTTTGAAGTGTCACTACCTCTATCCGGGGGTATCCTGGCTCTATCCGGGGGTATCCTGGCTCTATCCTGGGGTATTCTGGGAAATCCTGGGGAATCCTGGCTCTATCCTGGGGTATCCTGGCTCTATCCTGGGGTATCCTGGCTCTATCCTGGAAAATCCTGGGGTATCCTGGCTCTATCCTGGCTCTATATGGGGGTATCCTGGCTCTATCCTGGGGTATCCTGGCTCTATCCTGGGGTATCCTGGGGTATCTTGGCTCTATCCGGGGGTATCCTGGCTCTATCCGGGGGTATCCTGGCTCTATCCTGGGGTATCCTGGCTCTATCCTGGGGTATCCTGGGGTATCTTGGCTCTATCCGGGGGTATCCTGGCTCTATCCTGGGGTATCCTGGCTCTATCCGGGGGTATCCTGGCTCTATCCTGGGGTATCCTGGCTCCATCCTGGGGTATCCTGGGGTATCTTGGCTCTATCCTGGGGTATCCTGGCTCTATCCGGGGGTATCCTGGCTCTATCCGGGGGTATCCTGGCTCTATCCGGGGGTATCCTGGCTCTATCCTGGGGTATCCTGGCTCTATCCTGGGGTATCCTGGCTCTATCCTGGGGTGTCCTGGCTCTATCCTGGGGTATCCTGGCTCTATCCTGGCTCTATCCTGGGGTATCCTGGCTCTATCCTGGCTCTATATGGGGGTATCTTGGCTCCATCCTGGGGTATCCTGGGGTATTCTGGCTCTATCCTGGGGTATCCTGGGGTATCCTGGCTCTATCCGGGGGTATCCTGGCTCTGTCCGGGGGTATCCTGGCTCTATCCTGGCTCTATCCTGGGGTATCCTGGCTCTATCCTGGCTCTATACGGAGGTATCCTGGCTCTATCCTGGGGTATTCTGGCTCTATCCTGGGGTATCATGGACCTATCTTGGGGTATCCTGGCTCTATCCTGGGGTGTCCTGGCTCTATCCCGGGGTATCCTGGCTCTATCCTGGGGTATCCTGGGGTATCCTGGCTCTATCCTGCCTCTATATGGGGGTATCCTGGCTCTATCCTGGGGTATCCTGGTTCTATCCTGGGGTATCCTGTGGTATTCTGGCTCTATCCTGGGGTATCCTGGGGTATCCTGGCTCTATTCTGGGGTATCCTGGGGTATCCTGGCTCTATCCGGGGGTATCCTGGCTCTATCCGGGGGTATCCTGGCTCTATCCGGGGTATCCTGGCTCTATCCTGGGAAATCCTGGCTCTATCCTGGGGTATCCTGGCTCTATCCTGGCTCTATACGGGGGTATCCTGGCTCTATCCTGGGGTATTCTGGCTCTATCCTGGGGTATCCTGGGAAATCCTGGCTCTATCCTGGGGTATCCTGGATCTATCCTGGCTCTATCCTGGGTATCCTGGCTCTATTCTGGCTTTATCCTGGCTCTATCCTGGCTTATCCTGGCTCTATCCTGGGGCATCCTGGCTCTATCCTGGCTCTATCCTGGCTCTATCCTGGGGTGTCCTGGCTCTATCCCGGGGTATCCTGGCTCTATCCTGGGGTATCCTGGGGTATCCTGGCTCTATCCTGCCTCTATATGGGGGTATCCTGGCTCTATCCTGGTGTATCCTGGCTCTATCCTGGGGTATCCTGGGGTATTCTGGCTCTATCCTGGGGTATCCTGGCTCTATCCTGGGGTATCCTGGGGTATCCTGGCTCTATCCGGGGGTATCCTGGCTCTATCCGGGGGTATCCTGGCTCTATCCGGGGTATCCTGGCTCTTTCCTGGGAAATCCTGGCTCTATCCTGGGGTATCCTGGCTCTATCCTGGCTCTATACGGGGGTATCCTGGCTCTATCCTGGGGTATTCTGGCTCTATCCTGGGGTATCCTGGGAAATCCTGGCTCTATCCTGGGGTATCCTGGATCTATCCTGGCTCTATCCTGGGTATCCTGGCTCTATTCTGGCTTTATCCTGGCTCTATCCTGGCTTATCCTGGCTCTATCCTGGGGCATCCTGGCTCTATCCTGGCTCTATCCTGGGTATCCTGGCTCTATTCTGGCTTTATCCTGGCTCTATCCTGGCTTATCCTGGCTCTATCCTGGGGCATCCTGGCTTTATCCTGGCTCTATCCTGGGTATCCTGGCTCTATCCTGGGGCATCCTGGCTCTATCCTGGCTCTATCCTGGGGTATCCTGGCTCTATCCTGGGTCATCCTGTTCTCTATCCTGGCTTATCCTGGCTCTATCCTGGGGCATCCTGGCTCTATCCTTGCTCTATCCTGGGGTATCCTGGCTCTATCCTAGGGCATCCTGGCTCTATCCTGGCTCCATCCTGGGGTATCCTAGCTCTATCCTGGGGTATCCTGGCTCTATCCTGGGGTATCCTGGCTCTATCCTGGGGCATCCTGGTCTCTATCCTGGCTTATCTTGGCTCTATCCTGGCTCTATCCTGGCTCCATCCTGGGGTATCCTAGCTCTATCCTGGGGTATCCTGGCTCTATCCTGGGTCATCCTGTTCTCTATCCTGGCTTATCCTGGCTCTATCCTGGCTTTATCCTGGCTCCATCCTGGGGTATCCTAGCTCTATCCTGGGGTATCCTAGCTCTATCCTGGGGTATCCTGGCTCTATCCTGGGTCATCCTGTTCTCTATCCTGGCTTATCCTGGCTCTATCCTGGCTTTATCCTGGCTCCATCCTGGGGTATCCTAGCTCTATCCTGGGGTATCCTAGCTCCATCCTGGGGTATCCTAGCTCTATCCTGGGGTATCCTGGCTCTATCCTGGGTCATCCTGTTCTCCATCCTGGGGTATCCTAGCTCTATCCTGGCTCTATCCTGGGGTATCCTAGCTCTATCCTGGGTCATCCTGTTCTCCATCCTGGGGTATCCTAGCTCTATCCTGGCTCTATCCTGGCTCCATCCTGGGGTATCCTAGCTCTATCCTGGCTTATCCTGGCTCTATCCTGGGGTATCCTGGCTCTATCCTGGGTCATTCTGTTCTCTATCCTGGCTGTATTGCTTTGTCTCATTTTGTTTGAATTTGACAAAGCACATTCTAGCTAGAAGTGGTTTTGTAACACCTTTTTTGCTGAGCACTATTAAACGTATAGATCCAGAGTCCATGGAGTCCTGAAACAATGTACTATAATAAAGTGGATTGCTCTGAATCAAATCAAATCAAATCAATTTATATAGCCCTTCGTACATCAGCTGATATCTCAAAGTGCTGTACAGAAACCCAGCCTAAAACCCCAAACAGCAAGCAATGCAGGTGTAGAAGCATGAATACGGTTGGTATGACAGATTTATAACGCTAAACTGAGTGTCTCTCTGCTCCTGTGAACTATTAACCTTGTCCACTTCACAAGTGGCAGTTTGTAAAGGATCAGGCCCCCCTCTTGTGACAATCACTTTGTTAACTCATTGAAGGCCAACCTGGTCCCAGAATAATATAGACTTTAGTCAACTCCTTTAACTTCAGCTGTTTGTTGACCGAGGACTAAAACAGATTGAGCAACTAGGCAAATATCAAATACCTTTTTTTTTTATGCATCAAGTGTATGAACAATAACCATCAATCACAATGCTCTGTTAAAGGACTCCAATAGATAGTCTGAAATGACCTGCTGTGGTGTGTGTGTGTGTGTGTGTGGGGGGGTGGGGGGGGGGGGGGGGTTCAGTTTGCAGGCTTCTCCTCTGAGTCTCTGTGTGAGAGGATCCTGGATTCCCAGTGTAGTATCCTGGTGACTGCAGGTAAGATAGTGTGGCTACCGGCTAATGCCCAATAAAATGACACCATTCATGTACAACGTGGCTAATGCCCAATAAAATGACACCATTCATGTACAACGTGGCTAATGCCCAATAAAATGACACCATTCATGTACAACGTGGCTAATGCCCAATAAAATGACACCATTCATGTGGACTTTAGACTCTAGCTAGGCAACGTCCTGGTGTGGTGAGTGTCATCTGTTGTTATCAGAAGTTGTAAAGTAATTACATGTTGGCTTGGGTCTCTTTACCCCCCTCTCTCGCTCTCTCTCTCTCTCTTCCTCCCCACCCCCCTTTCTCTCTCTCTCTCCCCCCCCCCTCTCTCTCTCTCTCTCTTCCTCCCCCCCTCTCTCTCTCTTTCCCCCCTCTCTCTCCCCCATCTCTCTCTCTCTCTCTCTCCCCCCTCTCTCTCCCCCCCCCCTCTCTCTCTCTCTCTCTTCCTCCCCCCTGTCTCTCTCTCTTTCCCCCCTCTCTCTCCCCCCCTCTCTCTCCCCCCCTCTCTCTCCCCCCCCCCCTCTCTCCCCCCTCTCTCCTCCCCCCTCTCTCCCTCCCTCCCTCTCGCTCCAGATGGTGTATACAGAGGGGAGAAATGGATCAACCTGAAGCAGATAGCAGATGAAGCTCTAGAAAAGTGCAAGGAGAAGTATGTCGTCCTGTTTACAGTGTTTTCTCTCTCTCTCTCTCTCTCTCTCTCTCTCTCTCTCTCTCTCTCTCTCTCTCTCTCTCTCTCTCTCTCTTATCATCTATCATCTGGTCATGATTATATCTCTATTCTCCTCTCTCTCAGTGTTATGGTCTATCATCTGGTCATGATTATATCTCTATTCTCCTCTCTCTCTCTCTCTCTCTTTCTCTCTCTCTCTATTCTCCTCTCTGTCTCTCTCTCTCTGTCACTCTCTCTCTATTCTCCTCTCTCTGTCTCTCTCTCTCTATTCTCCTCTCTCTCTGTCTCTCTCTCTCTCTATTCTCCTCTCTCTGTCTCTCTCTCTGTCTCTCTCTGTCTCTCTCTCCCTCTATTCTCCTCTCTCTCTCTCTCTATTATCCTCTCTCTCTGTATCTCTCTCTCTCTGTCTTTGTATCTCTCTCTCTATTCTCCTCTCTCTCAATTCAATTCAAGGGGCTTTATTGACATGGGAAACATATGTTAACATTGCCAAAGCAAGTGAGGTAGATAATATACAAAAGTGAAATAAACTCTCTCTCTCTCTTCTCCTCTATCTCTCTCTCTCTCTCTTTGTCTCTCTCTCTCTCTTTATGACGGATTCAATTTACTGTTAATATAATGATGACCTAACCACTGACACACACACACACACACACACACACACACACACACACACACACACACACACACACACAGAGAGAGAGAGCCAGACCGTATCAGCTGTTGAAGAAGAGCTTTGTCTGCTTGCCAACGCTGAAGGTTCTGATTCTGTAGGGAAACCCCATCTGTCTGCTTCCCTTAGCGATCTCGATGTGTATGTTCTCCGATGTGTGAAACAACACGTATGTCGATCGCAGCCAGGAGACATATGACAGCATATCAGCAGCATATTTAGGCTACTAAACTCAGCAAAAAAAGAAACGTCCCTTTTTCAGGACCCTGTCTTTCATTGATAATTAGTAAAAATCCAAATAACTTCACAGATCTTCATTGTGAAGGGTTTAAACTGTTTCCCATGCTTGTTCAATGAACCATAAACAATTAATGAACATGCACCTGTGGAACGGTCGTTAAGACACTAACAGCTTACAGACGGTAGGCAATTAAGGTCACAGTTATGAAAACTTAGGACACTAAAGAGGCCTTTCTACTGACTCTGAAAAACACCAAAAGAAAGATGCCCAGGGTCCCTGCTCATCTGCGTGAACGTGCCTTAGACATGCTGCAAGGAGGCATGAGGACTGCAGATGTGGACAGGGCAATAAATTGCAATGTCCGTACTGTGAGACACCTAAGACAGAGCTACAGGGAGACAGGATGGACAGCTGATCGTCCTCGCAGTGGCAGACCACGTGTAACAACACCTGCACAGGATCGGTACATCCGAACATCACACCTGCGGGACAGGTACAGGATGGCAACAACAACTGTCCGAGTTACACCAGGAATGCACAATCCCTCCATCAGTGCTCAGATTGTCCGCAATAGGCTGAGAGAGGCTGGACTGAGGGCTTGTAGGCCTGTTGTAAGGCAGGTCCTCACCAGACATCACTGGCAACAACGTCGCCTATGGGCACAAACCCACCGTCGCTGGACCAGACAGGACTGGCAAGAAGTTGCGGTTTTGTCTCACCAGGGGTGATGGTCGGATTCGCGTTTATTGTAGATGGAATGAGCGTTACACCAAGGCCTGTACTCTGGAGCGGGATCGATTTGGAGGTGGAGGGTCAGTCATGGTCTGGGGCGGTGTGTCACAGCGTCATCGGACTGAGCTTGTTGTCATTGCAGGCAATCTCAACACTGTGCGTTACAGGGAAGACATCCTCCTCCCTCATGTGGTACCCTTCCTGCAGACTCATCCTGACATGACCCTCCAGCATGACAATGACACCAGCCATACTGCTAGTTCTGTACGTGATTTCCTGCAAGACAGGAATGTCAGTGTTCTGCCATGGCCAGCGAAGAGCCCGGATCTCAATCCCATTGAGCACGTCTGGGACCTGTTGGATCGGAGGGTGAAGGCTAGGGCCATTCCCCCCAGAAATGTCTGGGAACTTGCAAGTGCCTTGGTGGACAAGTGGGGTAACATCTCAAAGGACAACAGTCCATGAGGAGGAGATGCACTGCAGTACTTAATGCAGCTGGTGGCCACACCAGATACTGACTGTTATTTTGACCCCACCCTTTGTTCAGGGACACATTATTCAATTTCTGTTAGTCACATGTCTGTGGAACTTGTTCAGTTTATGTCTCAGTTGTTGAATCGTGTTATGTTCATACAAATATTTACACATGTTAAGTTTGCTGAAAAATAAACGCAGTTGACAGTGAGAGGACGTTTCTTTCTTTGCTGAGTTTATATGTGCTCTATGTATCATCAGGGACATTAAAGTCTAGAAAGGCACTTGTCAGGAGTATTTAGATAATGATCACTTTCCAGAAAATGTAAACAAGCTATTTACATGGAGAAGTGTCATACAGTGCATTTGGAAACTATTCAGACCCCTTGACTTTTTCCACATTTTGTTACG
This sequence comes from Salvelinus namaycush, assembly GCF_016432855.1. Classification (NCBI taxonomy): domain Eukaryota; kingdom Metazoa; phylum Chordata; class Actinopteri; order Salmoniformes; family Salmonidae; genus Salvelinus; species Salvelinus namaycush. The sequence goes on along the minus strand of NW_024060661.1, from coordinate 14,719 downwards.
TTACAGCCTTATTCTAAAATTGATTAAATTATTTTTTCCCCTCAACCATATACACATAATACCCCATAATGACATTAAAAAAAACTTTATTGTTTTTTTTAGCACATTTATAAGATATAAAAGCTGAATTATCACATTTACATAAGTATTCAGACCCTTTACTCAGTACTTTGATGAAGCACCTTTGGCAGTGATTACAGCCTTGAGTCTTCTTGGGTATGACGCTACAAGCTTGGTACACCTGTATTTGAGGAGTTTCTCCCATTCTTCTCTGCAGATCCTCTCAAGCTCTGTCAGGTTGGATGGGGAGCGTCACAGCTCATCTATTTTCAGGTCTCTCCAGAGATGTTAGATCAGGTTCAAGTCCGGGCTCTGGCTGGGCCACTCAAGGAAATTCATAAACGTCACGGAGCTACTCCTGCCTTGTCTTGGCTGTGTGCTTTGGGTCGTTGTCCTGTTGGAAGGTGAACCTTCACCCAAGTCTGAGGTCCTGAGCGCTCTGGAGCAGGTTTTCATCAAGGATCTCTCTGTACTTTGCTCCGTTAATCTTTCCCTCGATCCTGACTAGTCTCCCTGTTTCTGCCGCTGAAAAACATCCTCACAGCATGATGCTGCCACCACCATTCTTCACCGTAGGGATGGTGCAATGTTTCCTCCAGACATGACACTTGGCATTCAGGCCAAAGAGTTTGATCTTGGTTTCATCAGACCAGAGAATCTTGTTTTTCATGGTCTGAGAGCCCTTTAGGTGCCTTTTGGCAAACTCCAAGCGGGATGGCATGTGCCTTTTACTGAGGAGTGGCTTCCAGCTGGCCACTCTACTATAAAGGCCTGATTGGTGGAGTGCTGCAGAGATGGTTGTCCTTCTGGAAGGTACTCCTATCTCCACAGAGGAATTCTGGAGCTCTGTCAGAGTGACCATCGGGTTCTTGGTCACTTCCCTGACCAAGGCCCTTCTCCCCCGATCGCTCAGTTTGCCCGGGCGGCCAGCTCTAGGAAGAGTCTCGGTGATTCCAAACTTCTTCCATTTTAGAATTATGGAGGCCACTGTGTTCTTGGGGACCTTCAATGCTGCAGATATTTTTTTTTCTTCATTTTTTTTTTAAATATTTTTTTAGCTTTATGGACAATTCCTTCGACCTCATGACTTGGTGTCTGCTCTAACATGCGCTGTCAACTGTGGGACCTTATATAGACAGGTGTGTGCCTTTCCAAATCATGTCCAATCAATTGAATTTACCACAGGTGGACTCCAAATCAAGTTGTAGAAACATCTCAAGGATGATCAATGGAAACAGGATGCACCTGAGCTCAATTTCAAGTCTCATAGCAAAGGGTCTGAATACTTACGTAAATAAGGTATTTCTGTTTTTTTTTATACATTTGCAAAAATAATCTAAACTTTTTGCTTTGTCATTATGGGGTATTGTGTGTAGATTGATGAGGAAAGATATTAATTTTATCAATTTTAGAATGATACTGTAACATAGCACAATGTGGAAAAGTGTCTGAATACTTATGTAAATAAGGTATGTCTTTTTTTTTTTATTTTATACATTTGCTAAAATGTCTAAAAACCTGTTTTCGCTTCGTCATTATGGGGCGTGGAAAAATTATTATTTAATTCATTTTAGAATTAGGCTGTAATGTAACAAAATGTGAAAAAAGTCAAGGGGTCTGAATACTTTCCGAATGCACTGTATATTGCCTTTCACCTACACAAAGGGAATCTGACAGATCAGTAGTCGAATTCTTTGTATTTTGTTTCTTATCGTAAAATAAATCTCTGAGCAGGCTCAACTTGCTCGACTGCAAAAAATGCCATTAATTGTCTATCTTTTACTTAAACAATGGGCAGGAACCAGAAAGATCAATTTTAGGCTACTGAAATTCTTTGCAGTTTTTACTTAATTTTCTATCGCAGGTTCAACTTGCTGGGTTAGGGTTACCGCTCAGTTCACTTGTCCCAGGCAATAGGGCAACCCATAATGTCAATCACTGATTGGCTGACAATTCTTACAACTCTCTTCTTCTTCTCTCCGCAGAGCATCAGCGACCGTTAAAAGATGTCTAGTAGTTAAGCATCACGCACTGAGGATAAAAAGTGGGGATGTTTCTAACAAACCGCAGGTATGTAGCTGTGTACTGTCCGTTTGGGAGTGCCTATTGCAAATCCCATATCTTTTTTGTTTGCCAGTAGATCCACTGGTATACAGTAGAACTGGTATAGAACTGGTATATAACTGGTCAGTAGAACTGGTATAGAACTGGTCAGTAGAACAGGTATAGAACTGGTCAGTAGAACTGGTATAGAACTGGTCAGTAGAACTGGTATAGAACTGGTCAGGAGAACTGGTATAAAACTGGTCAGTAGAACAAGTATAGAACTGGTCAGTAGAACTGGTATAGAACTGGTCAGTAGAACTGGTATAGAACTGGTATAGAACTGGTCAGTAGAACAGGTATAGAACTGGTCAGTAGAACTGGTATAGAACTGGTCAGTAGAACAGGTATAGAACTGGTCAGTAGAACTGGTATAGAACTGGTATAGAACTGGTCAGTAGAACAGGTATAGAACTGGTCAGTAGAACTGGTATAGAACTGGTATAGAACTGGTCAGTAGAACTGGTATAGAACTGGTATAGAACTGGTCAGTAGAACAGGTATAGAACTGGTCAGTAGAACTGGTATAGAACTGGTATAGAACTGGTATAGAACTGGTCAGTAGAACAGGTACAGAACTGGTCAGTAGAACTGGTATAGAACTGGTATAGAACTGGTCAGTAGAACTGGTATAGAACTGGTATAGAACTGGTCAGTAGAACTGGTATAGAACTGGTCAGTAGAATTGGTATAGAACTGTATAAAGTATAAAGACCCCCCTGACTTTTTCCACATTTTGTTACGTTACAGCATTATACAAAAATTGATTAAGATCATTTTTTTCCTCATCAATCTACACACAATACCTTATAATGACATCACAATACCCCATAATGACATCACAATACCCCATAATGACATCACAATACCCCATAATGACATCACAATACCCCATAATGACATCACAATACCCCACAATGACAATGTGAAGACAGGTTTTTAGATTTTTTTTACTAATGTATTAGAAATACCTTATTTACATAAGTATTCAGACCATTTGCGATCCGATTTCGAAATTGAGCTCAGGTGCATCCTGTTTCCATTGATCATCCTTCAGATGTTACTACAACTTGATTGGAGTCCACCTTGTGGTAAATTCAATTGATTGGACATGATTTGGAAATGCACACACCTGTCTATATAAGGTCCCACAGTTGACAGATCTGGGGAAGGTACCAAAAAATGTCTGCAGCATTGAAGGTCCCCAAGAACACAGTGGTCGCCATCATTCTTAAGCGGAAGAAGTTTGGAACCACCAAGACTCTTTCTAGAGCTGGCCGCCCGGGCAAACTGAGCAATCGGGGGAGAAGGGCCTTGGTCAGGGAGGTGACCAAGAACCCAATGGTCACAATGACAGAGCTCCAGAAAAGTTTGTGAGGGTTTTAGGTGACAAGCCACATTTCTTCAGCCTCCTGAGGATCCTTTAATCGCTGCCAAAGGTGCTTCAACAAAGTACTGAGTAAAGGGTCTGAATACTTATGTAAATGTGATATTTCCAGTTTTTATTTTTAAGAAATTTGCCAAAATTAAAAAATATCTGTTTTAGCTTTGTCATTATGGGGTAATGTGTATCGATTGATGAGGTAAAAAAAACAATTTAATCCATTTTAGAATAAGGCTGAATACTTTCCGAATGAACTGTATATGTTGTCCTCTCACCCCCTGTATTTCCTGGTGTAATTCTACTGTATTCTGACTGAGTTGTTTTTCTGCTGTATTTCCTGGTGTAATTCTACTGTATTCTGACTGTGTTGTATTTCTGCTGTATTTCCTGGTGTATTTCTACTGTATTCTGACTGTGTTGTGTTTCTGCTGTATTTCCTGGTGTAATTCTACTGTATTCTGACTGTGTTGTATTTCTGCTGTATTTCCAGGTGTTTTTCTACTGTATTCTGACTGTGTACTATTTCTGCTGTATTTCCTGGTGTAATTCTACTGTATTCTGACTGTGTTGTATTTCTGCTGTATTTCCAGGTGTAATTCTACTGTATTCTGACTGTGTACTATTTCTGCTGTATTTCCAGGTGTTTTTCTACTGTATTCTGACTGTGTTGTATTTCTGCTGTATTTCCAGGTGTAATTTTACTGTATTCTGACTGTGTACTATTTCTGCTGTATTTCCTGTTGTCCAGACCCCGTGGGATGCTGCATGTGATGTGTGTTGGGAGGAGGTGATGGGACAGGTCTCAGAGCAGTGTGAACCTGAGTGGCTGGATGCAGAGGATCCTCTCTTTATACTTTATACCAGTGGATCTACTGGCAAACCAAAGGTAGGGGACACAGTGTCACAAACACAAGCATACAAACATGTAACGACCTGACCACACTGCCTGGCAGTTTGGGAATGCCTATTGCTGACTGTGTGTGTGTGTGTGTGTGTGTTAACCCTGTGTCTTCCTCCCCTACAGGGTGTCCTCCACACAGTAGCAGGCTACCTGCTCTATACCTCTCTGACCTTTAAGTATGTGTTTGACCACCAGCCAGACGATGTGTACTGGTGTACCGCTGATATAGGATGGATCACCGGACACTCCTACATCACCTATGGACCCCTGGCCAATGGGGCTACCAGCGTCCTGGTCAGTAGAACTGGTATAGAACTAGTCAGTAGAACTGGTCAGTAGAACTGGTATAGACCTGGTCAGTAGAACTGGTATAGAACTGGTCAGTAGAACTGGTATAGAACTGGTCAGTAGAACTGGTATAGAACTGTTATAGAACTGGTATAGAACTGGTCAGTAGAACTGGTCAGTAGAACTGGTATAGAACTGGTCATTAGAACTGGTATAGAACTGGTCAGTAGAACTGGTATAGAACTGGTCATTAGAACTGGTATAGAACTGGTATAGAACTGGTCAGTAGAACTGGTCAGTAGAACTGGTATAGAACTGGTCAGTAGAACTGGTATAGAACTGGTCAGTAGAACTGGTCAGTAGAACTGGTCAGTAGAACTGGTATAGAACTGGTATAGAACTGGTCAGTAGAACTAGTCAGTAGAACTGGTATAGAACTGGTCATTAGAACTGGTATAGAACTGGTATAGAACTGGTATAGAACTGGTCATTAGAACTGGTATAGAACTGGTCAGTAGAACTGGTCAGTAGAACTGGTATAGAACTGGTCAGTAGAACTGGTATAGAACTGGTCATTAGAACTGGTATAGAACTGGTCATTAGAACTGGTATAGAACTGGTCAGTAGAACTGGTCAGTAGAACTGGTATAGAACTGGTATAGAACTGGTATAGAACTGGTTTCTGACATATGTTAATGTAAAGCAGTAAAAGACTAAGACATCTAGTCTGGCTGGCAGGGTTTATATCTGTCTGCATTATATCTGTCAGCATTATATCTGTCTGCATGTATATCTGTCTGCATTACATCTGTCTGCATTACATCTGTCGGCATTACATCTGTCGGCATTACATCTGTCGGCATTACATCTGTCGGCATTACATCTGTCTGCATTACATCTGTCGGCATTACATCTGTCGGCATTACATCTGTCGGCATTACATCTGTCGGCTTTACATCTGTCTGCATTACATCTGTCTGCATTTACATCTGTCTGCATTTACATCTGTCTGCATTACATCTGTCGGCATTACATCTGTCGGCATTACATCTGTCGGCTTTACATCTGTCTGCATTTACATCTGTCTGCATTACATCTGTCTGCATTTACATCTGTCTGCATTACACCTGTCTGCATTACATCTGTCTGCATTACATGCAGTTCTGCAGACAGATATATCATGTTGTATCATGTTACAAAAAATAATCCATCTGATTACTGTGTGTGTTCTCCAGTTCGAGGGTATTCCAGTCCACCCTCACGTTGGGCGTTTCTGGGAGGTGATTGAGAAGTACAGAGTGACCAAGTTCTACACAGCTCCCACAGCCATACGCCTTCTCATGAAGTACGGGAAAGAGCCACTACAAAAGTAAGAGACACACAAACGCACACGAACGCACATATGAATGCACGCACCATCCGCATGCTATGTCTTCTCACAGTGGGCGAGTTCATTTGGCATCACCCAGTGCGCAGGGTGGGTGGACGTTCAACTTCAGGAACAATGGAATGGTCTAAAACTCCTCCAACCGTTAGAAGACGAGCACGGATCTGAACCCTAGTACTATGGCATTAATAAAGCAGTAATACAGCAGTTATATAGCAGTTATATAGCAGTTATATAACAGTAATAAAGCAGTTATATAACAGTAATAAAGCAGTAATACAGCAGTAATACAGCAGTTATATAGCAGTTATATAGCAGTAATAAAGCAGTTATACAGCAGTAATATAATATAATACTCCCCTTCATCATTGGACCACTCCCCATCATCATGGACCACTCCCCATCATCATGGACCACTCCCCATCATCATGGACCACTCCCCATCATCATGGACCACTCCCCTTCATCATGGACCACTCCCCTTCATCATGGACCACTCCTCATCGTCATGGACCACTCCCCATCATCATGGACCACTCCCCATCATCATGGACCACTTCCCATCAACATGGACCACTCCTCATCAACATGGACCACTCCTCATCAACATGGACCACTCCTCATCATCATGGACCACTCCTCATCATCATGGACCACTCCCCATCATCATGGACCACTCCCCTTCATCATGGACCACTCCCCATCATCATGGACCACTCCTCATCATCATGGACCACTCCTCATCATCATGGACCACTCCCCATCATCATGGACCACTCCCCATCAACATGGACCACTCCCCATCAACATGGACCACTCCTCATCATCATGGACCACTCCTCATCATCATGGACCACTCCTCATCATCATGGACCACTCCCCATCAACATGGACCACTCCCCATCAACATGGACCACTCCTCATCAACATGGACCACTCCTCATCATCATGGACCACTCCCCTTCATCATGGACCACTCCCCATCATCATGGACCACTCCCCATCATCATGGACCACTCCCCATCAACATGGACCGCTCCTCATCGTCATGGACCACTCCTCATCATCATGGACCACTCCTCATCATCATGGACCACTCCCCATCATCATGGACCACTCCCCTTCATCATGGACCACTCCTCATCATCATGGACCACTCCCCTTCATCATGGACCACTCCCCTTCATCATGGACCACTCCTCATCATCATGGACCACTCCTCATCATCATGGACCACTCCCCATCATCATGGACCACTCCCCATCATCATGGACCACTCCCCATCATCATGGACCACTCCTCATCATCATGGACCACTCCCCTACATCATGGACCACTCCTCATCATCATGGACCACTCCTCATCATCATGGACCACTCCTCATCATCATGGACCACTCCTCATCATCATGGACCACTCCCCATCATCATGGACCACTCCCCATCAACATGGACCACTCCTCATCAACATGGACCACTCCTCATCATCATGGACCACTCCTCATCATCATGGACCACTCCTCATCATCATGGACCACTCCCCATCATCATGGACCACTCCCCTTCATCATGGACCACTCCCCATCATCATGGACCACTCCCCTTCATCATGGACCACTCCCCATCATCATGGACCACTCCCCATCATCATGGACCACTCCCCTTCATCATGGACCACTCCCCATCATCATGGACCACTCCCCTTCATCATGGACCACTCCCCATCATCATGGACCACTCCCCTTCATCATGGACCACTCCTCATCATCATGGACCACTCCTCATCATCATGGACCACTCCTCATCATCATGGACCACTCCCCATCATCATGGACCACTCCCCATCAACATGGACCACTCCTCATCAACATGGACCACTCCCCATCATCATGGACCACTCCCCTTCATCATGGACCACTCCCCATCATCATGGACCACTCCCCATCATCATGGACCACTCCCCTTCATCATGGACCACTCCCCATCATCATGGACCACTCCCCTTCATCATGGACCACTCCCCATCATCATGGACCACTCCCCTTCATCATGGACCACTCCCCATCAACATGGACCACTCCCCATCATCATGGACCACTCCTCATCATCATGGACCACTCCCCATCATCATGGACCACTCCCCTTCATCATGGACCACTCCCCATCATCATGGACCACTCCCCATCATCATGGACCACTCCCCATCATCATGGACCACTCCTCATCATCATGGACCACTCCCCATCATCATGGACCACTCCCCATCATCATGGACCACTCCCCATCATCATGGACCACTCCCCATCATCATGGACCACTCCCCTTCATCATGGACCACTCCTCATCAACATGGACCACTCCTCATCAACATGGACCACTCCTCATCATCATGGACCACTCCCCATCATCATGGACCACTCCCCATCATCATGGACCACTCCCCTTCATCATGGACCACTCCTCATCAACATGGACCACTCCCCATCATCATGGACCACTCCCCATCATCATGGACCACTCCCCATCATCATGGACCACTCCTCATCATCATGGACCACTCCTCATCATCATGGACCACTCCTCATCATCATGGACCACTCCTCATCATCATGGACCACTCCCCATCATCATGGACCACTCCCCTTCATCATGGACCACTCCCCTTCATCATGGACCACTCCTCATCATCATGGACCACTCCCCATCATCATGGACCACTCCTCATCAACATGGACCACTCCTCATCAACATGGACCACTCCTCATCATCATGGACCACTCCTCATCATCATGGACCACTCCTCATCGTCATGGACCACTCCTCATCATCATGGACCACTCCTCATCATCATGGACCACTCCCCATCATCATGGACCACTCCCCATCATCATGGACCACTCCCCATCATCATGGACCACTCCTCATCATCATGGACCACTCCCCTTCATCATGGACCACTCCTCATCGTCATGGACCACTCCCCTTCATCATGGACCACTCCCCATCAACATGGACCGCTCCTCATCGTCATGGACCACTCCTCATCATCATGGACCACTCCTCATCATCATGGACCACTCCCCATCATCATGGACCACTCCCCATCATCATGGACCACTCCCCTTCATCATGGACCACTCCTCATCAACATGGACCACTCCTCATCATCATGGACCACTCCTCATCGTCATGGACCACTCCTCATCGTCATGGACCACTCCCCATAATCATGGACCACTCCCCTTCATCATGGACCACTCCTCATCATCATGGACCACTCCTCATCAACATGGACCACTCCCCATCATCATGGACCACTCCCCTTCATCATGGACCACTCCCCATCATCATGGACCACTCCCCTTCATCATGGACCACTCCCCATCATCATGGACCACTCCCCTTCATCATGGACCACTCCCCATCATCATGGACCACTCCCCTTCATCATGGACCACTCCCCTTCATCATGGACCACTCCTCATCGTCATGGACCACTCCCCATCATCATGGACCACTCCCCATAATCATGGACCACTCCCCATCATCATGGACCACTCCTCATCATCATGGACCACTCCCCTTCATCATGGACCACTCCTCATCATCATGGACCACTCCCCTTCATCATGGACCACTCCCCATCATCATGGACCACTCCCCATCATCATGGACCACTCCCCTTCATCATGGACCACTCCTCATCATCATGGACCACTCCCCTTCATCATGGACCACTCCTCATCATCATGGACCACTCCCCTTCATCATGGACCACTCCCCTTCATCATGGACCACTCCCCTTCATCATGGACCACTCCCCTTCATCATGGACCACTCCTCATCGTCATGGACCACTCCTCATCATCATGGACCACTCCCCATCATCATGGACCACTCCCCATCATCATGGACCACTCCTCATCATCATGGACCACTCCTCATCATCATGGACCACTCCTCATCGTCATGGACCACTCCCCATCATCATGGACCACTCCTCATCGTCATGGACCACTCCTCATCATCATGGACCACTCCTCATCATCATGGACCACTCCCCTTCATCATGGACCACTCCCCATCATCATGGACCACTCCTCATCATCATGGACCACTCCCCATCATCATGGACCACTCCCCATCATCATGGACCACTCCTCATCATCATGGACCACTCCCCTTCATCATGGACCACTCCCCTTCATCATGGACCACTCCCCTTCATCATGGACCACTCCCCTTCATCATGGACCACTCCCCATCATCATGGACCACTCCCCTTCATCATGGACCACTCCCCTTCATCATGGACCACTCCTCATCATCATGGACCACTCCCCGTCATCATGGGGATGTATCATTGGCCAATTGTGACTGACTGATTTACAAATATTATTGAGTAGACATTTATGATGCAAGGGGATTTGTTGATCAGTCTCATCTGCAATGTCGAACGCACCCCTTTACTCACTAACCCTGTCACTTCCTGCAGATACGACCTGTCATCGCTGAGGATCCTGGGAACTGTAGGCGAGCCCATCAACCCGGAGGCGTGGCATTGGTACTACGAGGTTGTTGGTCAGAAGAGATGTCCCGTCGTGGACACCTTCTGGCAGACTGAGACCGTGAGTGTGTGTGTGTCTGTGACTGTGTGTGTTTCTGTGTGTTTCTGTGTGAGTGTGTGTGTGTCTGTGACTGTGTGTGTTTCTGTGTGTGTGTGTGTGTGTGTGTGTGTGTGTGTGTGTGTGTGTGTGTGTGTGTGTGTGTGTGTGTGTGTGTGTGTGTGTGTGTGTGTGTGTATCCCCACTGTGTTGCGCATCATCCTCTTCCTGCAAAACACTGGTTATATTCCATCCCATCACCAAGGACCCCACATCCCATCACCAAGGACCCCCCACATCCCATCACCAAGGACCCCACATCCCATCACCAAGGACCCCCCACATCCCATCACCAAGGACCCCACATCCCATCACCAAGGACCCCCCACATCCCATCACCAAGGACCCCACATCCCATCACCAAGGACCCCCACATCCCATCACCAAGGACCCCACATCCCATCACCAAGGACCCCCCACATCCCATCACCAAGGACCCCCCACATCCCATCACCAAGGACCCCACATCCCATCACCAAGGACCCCCCACATCCCATCACCAAGGACCCCCCACATCCCATCACCAAGAACCCCACATGCCATCACCAAGGACCCCCACATCCCATCACCAAGGACCCCCACATCCCATCACCAAGGACCCCCACATCCCATCACCAAGGAACCCCACATCCCATCACCAAGGACCCCACATCCCATCACCAAGGACCCCCCACATCCCATCACCAAGGACCCCCTACATCCCATCACCAAGGACCCCCCACATCCCATCATCAAGGACCCCCCACATCCCATCACCAAGGACCCCCCACATCCCATCACCAAGGACCCCCCACATCCCATCACCAAGGACCCCCCACATCCCATCATCAAGGACCCCCCACATCCCATCACCAAGGACCCCCCACATCCCACCACCAAGGACCCCCCACATCCCATCACCAAGGACCCCCTACATCCCATCACCAAGGACCCCCCACATCCCATCACCAAGGACCCCCCACATCCCATCACCAAGGACCCCCACATCCCATCACCAAGGACCCCCACATCCCATCACCAAGGACCCCCACATCCCATCACCAAGGACCCCACATCCATCACCAAGGACCCCCCACATCCCATCACCAAGGACCCCCTACATCCCATCACCAAGGACCCCCCACATCCCATCATCAAGGACCCCCCACATCCCATCACCAAGGACCCCCCACATCCCATCACCAAGGACCCCCCACATCCCATCACCAAGGACCCCCCACATCCCATCATCAAGGACCCCCCACATCCCATCACCAAGGACCCCCACATCCCATCACCAAGGACCCCCCACATCCCATCACCAAGGACCCCCTACATCCCATCACCAAGGACCCCCCACATCCCATCACCAAGGACCCCCCACATCCCATCACCAAGGACCCCCACATCCCATCACCAAGGACCCCCCAAATCCCATCACCAAGGACCCCCCACATCCCATCACCAAGAACCCCCCACATCCCATCATCAAGGACCCCCCACATCCCATCACCAAGGACCCCACATCCCATCACCAAGGACCCCCACATCCCATCACCAAGGACCCCACATCCCATCACCAAGGACCCCCCACATCCCATCACCAAGGACCCCCCACATCCCATCATCAAGGACCCCACATCCCATCACCAAGGACCCCACATCCCATCACCAAGGACCCCACATCCCATCACCAAGGACCCCACATCCCATCACCAAGGACCCCCCACATCCCATCACCAAGGACCCCACATCCCATCACCAAGGACCCCCCACATCCCATCACTAAGGACCCCCCACATCCCATCATCAAGGACCCCCCACATCCCATCATCAAGGACCCCACATCCCATCACCAAGGACCCCCCACATCCCATCATCAACGAACCCACATCCCATCACCAAGGACCCCCACATCCCATCACCAAGGACCCCACATCCCATCACCAAGGACCCCCCACATCCCATCACCAAGGACCCCACATCCCATCACCAAGGACCCCCCACATCCCATCACCAAGGACCCCACATCCCATCACCAAGGACCCCCCACATCCCATCACCAAGGACCCCCCACATCCCATCACCAAGGACCCCCCACATCCCATCACCAAGGACCCCCCACATCCCATCACCAAGGACCCCCACCTCCCATCACCAAGGACCCCCCACATCCCATCACCAAGGACCCCCACATCCCATCACCAAGGACCCCCCACATCCCATCACCAAGGACCCCACATCCCATCACCAAGGACCCCCCCACATCCCATCACCAAGGACCCCACATCCCATCACCAAGGACCCCCACATCCCATCACCAAGGACCCCACATCCCATCACCAAGGACCCCCACATCCCATCACCAAGGACCCCCACATCCCATCACCAAGGACCCCACATCCCATCATCAAGGACCCCCCACATCCCATCATCAAGGACCCCCACATCCCATCATCAACGAACCCACATCCCATCACCAAGGACCCCACATCCATCACCAAGGACCCCCCACATCCCATCACCAAGGACCCCCCACATCCCATCACCAAGGACCCCCCCACATCCCATCATCAAGGACCCCACATCCCATCACCAAGGACCCCACATCCCATCATCAAGGACCCCCCACATCCCATCACCAAGGACCCCCCACATCCCATCACCAAGGACCCCCCACATCCCATCATCAAGGACCCCCCACATCCCATCATCAAGGACCCCACATCCCATCACCAAGGACCCCCCACATCCCATCATCAACGAACCCACATCCCATCACCAAGGACCCCCACATCCCATCACCAAGGACCCCACATCCCATCACCAAGGACCCCCCACATCCCATCACCAAGGACCCCCACATCCCATCACCAAGGACCCCCCACATCCCATCACCAAGGACCCCCACATCCCATCACCAAGGACCCCCCACATCCCATCACCAAGGACCCCCCACATCCCATCACCAAGGACCCCCCACATCCCATCACCAAGGACCCCCCACATCCCATCACCAAGGACCCCCACATCCCATCACCAAGGACCCCCCACATCCCATCACCAAGGACCCCCACATCCCATCACCAAGGACCCCCCACATCCCATCACCAAGGACCCCACATCCCATCACCAAGGACCCCCCACATCCCATCACCAAGGACCCCACATCCCATCACCAAGGACCCCCACATCCCATCACCAAGGACCCCACATCCCATCACCAAGGACCCCCACATCCCATCACCAAGGACCCCCACATCCCATCATCAAGGACCCCCACATCCCATCACCAAGGACCCCCCACATCCCATCACCAAGGACCCCCACATCCATCACAAGGACCCCCACATCCCATCACCAAGGACCCCCCACATCCCATCACCAAGGACCCCCCACATCCCATCACCAAGGACCCCACATCCCATCACCAAGGACCCCCCACATCCCATCATCAAGGACTCCACATCCCATCACCAAGGACCCCACATCCCATCACCAAGGACCCCACATCCCATCATCAAGGACCCCACATCCCATCACCAAGGACCCCCACATCCCATCACCAAGGACCCCCACATCCCATCATCAACGAACACACATCCCCCCCAGCCAGGAGCTGTTCACTCCCTTACCATCGGACAGACGGTATCGGAACATGAGGTCTGATACCAACAGGCTCAGAGACAGTGTCTATCTACAAGCCATCAGACTGTATCAGAGCATGAGGTCTGATACTAACAGGCTCAGAGACAGTTTCTATCTACAAGCCATCAGACTGTATCAGAGCATGAGGTCTGATACCAACAGGCTCAGAGACAGTTTCTATCTACAAGCCATCAGACTGTATCAGAGCATGAGGTCTGATACCAACAGGCTCAGAGACAGTGTCTATCTACAAGCCATCAGACTGTATCAGAGCATGAGGTCTGATACAACGGCTCAGAGCTCAGA
>NW_024060660.1:0-22224 GCF_016432855.1 Salvelinus namaycush | reverse complement strand
AAAGAGTACAAAAAGAAACTCCTCTTGGACAATCTAGTGACGGGGAGGTAGGTAGACTAGTGGTTAGAGCGTTGGACTAGTAACCGAAAGGTTGCAAGATCGAATCACTGAGCTGACAAGGTAAAAATCGTTCTGCCCCTGAACAAGGCAGTTAACCCACCGTTCCAAGGCCGTCATCGAAAATAAGAATTTGTTCTTAACTGACTTGCCTAGTTAAATAAAGGTAAAAAAAACACTTTTAGCTGACTGCTACAAAAATGTGAATGTAAGCAACTTAATCTTCCATACAGACCATCCCCTGGCATGGCACAGTGCTATATTAACAAACTACCCCTCTGTTAAGAGGGGGTCGGATAGCAATGGGTGGAAACTCAGGAAATTAGACAACGAGGACTCTGAGTCAGCCAATGTCAACCTGTACAAGTCTGGAACAGTAATGGTACAGGGCAACACCAAAACAGTTTCAACTGGATATTCACAGAATCAAGAGAGGGAGCGGAGAAGAAAACTAGAATTCTATTTGGGCCTAAACAGAGAGTATATAGTGGCAGAATACCTGACCACTGTGACTGACCCAAACTTAAGCTTTGACTATGTACAGACTCAGGCAGACTTTCGCTTAAGAGAAGACAGATCTATTAACTCCCATATCTACTGGGTGAAATACCACAGTGTGCCATCACAGCAGCAAGATTTGTGACCTGTTTCCACAAGAAAAGGACAACCAGTGAAGAACAAACACAGTCCTGTAGCAGTACCATAGTCCTGTAGTAGTACCATAGTCCTGTAGTAGTACCATAGTCCTGTAGTAGTACCATAGTCCTGTAGTAGTACCATAGTCCTGTAGTAGTACCATAGTTCTGTAGTAGTACCATAGTCCTGTAGTAGTACCATCATAGTCCTGTAGTAGTGCCATAGTCCTGTAGTAGTACCATAGTCCTGTAGTAGTACCATAGTCCTGTAGTAGTACCATAGTCCTGTAGTAGTACCATCATAGTCCTGTAGTAGTACCATAGTCCTGTAGTAGTACCATAGTCCTGTAGTAGTATCATAGTCCTGTAGTAGTACCATAGTCCTGTAGTAGTACCATAGTCCTGTAGTAGTACCATAGTCCTGTAGTAGTACCATAGTACTGTAGTAGTACCATAGTCCTGTAGTAGTACCATAGTCCTGTAGTAGTACCATAGTCCTGTAGTAGTATCATAGTCCTGTAGTA
The DNA here is from genome assembly GCF_016432855.1 of Salvelinus namaycush. Taxonomy (NCBI): domain Eukaryota; kingdom Metazoa; phylum Chordata; class Actinopteri; order Salmoniformes; family Salmonidae; genus Salvelinus; species Salvelinus namaycush. Next base: position 21,008 of record NW_024060660.1, on the reverse strand, counting down.
GTACCATAGTCCTGTAGTAGTACCGTAGTCCTGTAGTAGTATCATAGTCCTGTAGTAGTACCATAGTCCTGTAGTAGTACCATAGTCCTGTAGTAGTATCATAGTCCTGTAGTAGTACCATAGTCCTGTAGTAGTATCATAGTCCTGTAGTAGTATCATAGTCCTGTAGTAGTACCGTAGTCCTGTAGTAGTACCATAGTCCTGTAGTAGTACCATAGTCCTGTAGTAGTACCATAGTCCTGTAGTAGTACCATAGTCCTGTAGTAGTACCATCATAGTCCTGTAGTAGTACCATAGTCCTGTAGTAGTACCATAGTCCTGTAGTAGTACCATAGTCCTGTAGTAGTACCATAGTTCTGTAGTAGTACCATAGTCCTGTAGTAGTACCATAGTCCTGTAGTAGTACCATAGTCCTGTAGTAGTACCATAGTCCTGTAGTACCATAGTCCTGTAGTAGTACCATAGTTCTGTAGTAGTACCATAGTCCTGTAGTAGTACCATAGTCCTGTAGTAGTACCATAGTCCTGTAGTACCATAGTCCTGTAGTAGTACCATAGTCCTGTAGTAGTACCATAGTCCTGTAGTAGTACCATAGTCCTGTAGTAGTACCATAGTCCTGTAGTAGTACCATAGTCCTGTAGTAGTATCATAGTCCTGTAGTAGTACCATAGTCCTGTAGTAGTACCATAGTCCTGTAGTAGTACCATAGTCCTGTAGTAGTACCATAGTCCTGTAGTAGTACCATAGTCCTGTAGTAGTACCGTAGTCCTGTAGTAGTACCGTAGTCCTGTAGTAGTACCATAGTCCTGTAGTAGTGCCATAGTCCTGTAGTAGTACCATAGTCCTGTAGTAGTATCATAGTCCTGTAGTAGTACCATCATAGTCCTGTAGTAGTACCATAGTCCTGTAGTAGTACCATAGTCCTGTAGTAGTACCGTAGTCCTGTAGTAGTACCATAGTCCTGTAGTAGTACCATAGTCCTGTAGTAGTGCCATAGTCCTGTAGTAGTACCATAGTCCTGTAGTAGTACCATAGTCCTGTAGTAGTACCATAGTCCTGTAGTAGTACCATAGTCCTGTAGTAGTGCCATAGTCCTGTAGTAGTACCGTAGTCCTGTAGTAGTACCATAGTCCTGTAGTAGTACCGTAGTCCTGTAGTAGTACCATAGTCCTGTAGTAGTACCATAGTCCTGTAGTAGTACCATAGTCCTGTAGTAGTACCATAGTCCTGTAGTAGTACCATAGTCCTGTAGTAGTACCATAGTCCTGTAGTAGTACCGTAGTCCTGTAGTAGTACCATAGTCCTGTAGTAGTACCATAGTCCTGTAGTAGTACCATAGTCCTGTAGTAGTACCACAGTCCTGTAGTAGTACCATAGTCCTGTAGTAGTACCATAGTCCTGTAGTAGTACCATAGTCCTGTAGTACCATCATAGTCCTGTAGTAGTACCATAGTCCTGTAGTAGTACCATAGTCCTGTAGTAGTCCTGTAGTAGTACCATAGTCCTGTAGTAGTACCACAGTCCTGTAGTAGTACCATAGTCCTGTAGTAGTACCATAGTCCTGTAGTAGTACCATAGTCCTGTAGTAGTACCGTAGTCCTGTAGTAGTACCATAGTCCTGTAGTAGTACCATAGTCCTGTAGTAGTACCATAGTCCTGTAGTAGTACCATAGTCCTGTAGTAGTACCATAGTCCTGTAGTAGTACCATAGTCCTGTAGTAGTACCATAGTCCTGTAGTAGTACCATAGTAGTACCATCATAGTCCTGTAGCAGTACCATAGTTCTGTAGTAGTATCATAGTCCTGTAGTAGTACCACAGTCCTGTAGTAGTACCATAGTCCTGTAGTAGTACCATAGTCCTGTAGTAGTACCATAGTCCTGTAGTAGTACCATAGTCCTGTAGTAGTACCGTAGTCCTGTAGTAGTACCATAGTCCTGTAGTAGTACCATAGTCCTGTAGTAGTACCATAGTCCTGTAGTAGTACCATCATAGTCCTGTAGTAGTACCATAGTTCTGTAGTAGTACCATAGTCCTGTAGTAGTACCATCATAGTCCTGTAGTAGTACCGTAGTCCTGTAGTAGTACCATAGTCCTGTAGTAGTACCATAGTCCTGTAGTAGTACCATAGTCCTGTAGTAGTACCATAGTCCTGTAGTAGTACCATAGTCCTGTAGTAGTACCATAGTCCTGTAGTAGTACCATAGTCCTGTAGTAGTACCATAGTCCTGTAGTAGTACCATAGTCCTGTAGTAGTACCATAGTCCTGTAGTAGTACCATAGTCCTGTAGTAGTACCATAGTCCTGTAGTAGTACCATAGTCCTGTAGTAGTACCATAGTCCTGTAGTAGTACCATAGTCCTGTAGTAGTACCATAGTCCTGTAGTAGTACCGTAGTCCTGTAGTAGTACCATAGTCCTGTAGTAGTACCATAGTCCTGTAGTAGTACCATAGTCCTGTAGCAGTACCGTAGTCCTGTAGTAGTACCATAGTCCTGTAGTAGTACCATAGTCCTGTAGTAGTACCATAGTCCTGTAGTAGTACCATAGTCCTGTAGTAGTACCATAGTCCTGTAGTAGTACCATAGTCCTGTAGCAGTACCGTAGTCCTGTAGTAGTACCATAGTCCTGTAGTAGTACCATAGTCCTGTAGTAGTACCATAGTCCTGTAGTAGTACCGTAGTCCTGTAGTAGTACCATAGTCCTGTAGTAGTACCGTAGTCCTGTAGTAGTACCGTAGTCCTGTAGTAGTACCATAGTCCTGTAGTAGTACCATAGTCCTGTAGTAGTACCATAGTCCTGTAGTAGTACCGTAGTCCTGTAGTAGTACCATAGTCCTGTAGTAGTACCATAGTCCTGTAGTAGTACCATAGTCCTGTAGTAGTACCGTAGTCCTGTAGTAGTACCATAGTCCTGTAGTAGTACCGTAGTCCTGTAGTAGTACCGTAGTCCTGTAGTAGTACCATAGTCCTGTAGTAGTACCGTAGTCCTGTAGTAGTACCATAGTCCTGTAGTAGTACCGTAGTCCTGTAGTAGTACCGTAGTCCTGTAGTAGTACCATAGTCCTGTAGTAGTACCGTAGTCCTGTAGTAGTACCGTAGTCCTGTAGTAGTATCATAGTCCTGTAGTAGTATCATAGTCCTGTAGTAGTACCATAGTCCTGTAGTACCGTAGTCCTGTAGTAGTACCATAGTCCTGTAGTAGTACCATAGTCCTGTAGTAGTACCATAGTCCTGTAGTAGTACCATAGTAGTACCATAGTCCTGTAGTAGTACCATAGTCCTGTAGTAGTACCATAGTCCTGTAGTAGTACCATAGTTCTGTAGTAGTACCATAGTCCTGTAGTAGTACCATAGTCCTGTAGTAGTACCATAGTCCTGTAGTAGTACCATAGTCCTGTAGTAGTACCATAGTCCTGTAGTAGTATCATAGTCCTGTAGTAGTACCATAGTCCTGTAGTACCGTAGTCCTGTAGTAGTACCATAGTCCTGTAGTAGTACCATAGTCCTGTAGTAGTACCATAGTCCTGTAGTAGTACCATAGTAGTACCATAGTCCTGTAGTAGTACCATAGTCCTGTAGTAGTACCATAGTCCTGTAGTAGTACCATAGTCCTGTAGTAGTACCATAGTCCTGTAGTAGTACCATCATAGTCCTGTAGTAGTACCGTAGTCCTGTAGTAGTACCATAGTCCTGTAGTAGTACCGTAGTCCTGTAGTAGTACCATAGTCCTGTAGTAGTACCATAGTCCTGTAGTAGTACCATAGTCCTGTAGTAGTACCATAGTTCTGTAGTAGTACCATAGTCCTGTAGTAGTACCATAGTCCTGTAGTAGTACCATAGTCCTGTAGTAGTACCACAGTCCTGTAGTAGTACCATAGTCCTGTAGTAGTATCATAGTCCTGTAGTAGTACCATAGTCCTGTAGTAGTACCATAGTCCTGTAGTAGTACCATAGTCCTGTAGTAGTACCATAGTCCTGTAGTAGTACCATAGTCCTGTAGTAGTACCATAGTCCTGTAGTAGTACCGTAGTCCTGTAGTAGTACCATAGTCCTGTAGTAGTACCATAGTCCTGTAGTAGTACCATAGTCCTGTAGTAGTACCATAGTCCTGTAGTAGTACCATAGTCCTGTAGTAGTACCATAGTCCTGTAGTAGTACCATAGTCCTGTAGTAGTACCATAGTCCTGTAGTAGTACCATAGTCCTGTAGTAGTACCATAGTCCTGTAGTAGTACCATAGTCCTGTAGTAGTACCATCATAGTCCTGTAGTAGTACCATAGTCCTGTAGTAGTACCATAGTCCTGTAGTAGTACCATAGTCCTGTAGTAGTACCATAGTCCTGTAGTAGTACCATAGTCCTGTAGTAGTATCATAGTCCTGTAGTAGTACCATAGTCCTGTAGTAGTACCATCATAGTCCTGTAGTAGTACCATAGTCCTGTAGTAGTACCATAGTCCTGTAGTAGTACCATAGTCCTGTAGTAGTACCATAGTCCTGTAGTAGTACCATCATAGTCCTGTAGTAGTACCATAGTCCTGTAGTAGTATCATAGTTCTGTAGTAGTACCATAGTCCTGTAGTAGTACCATAGTCCTGTAGTAGTACCATAGTCCTGTAGTAGTACCATAGTCCTGTAGTAGTACCATAGTCCTGTAGTAGTACCATAGTCCTGTAGTAGTACCATAGTCCTGTAGTAGTACCATAGTCCTGTAGTAGTACCATAGTCCTGTAGTAGTACCATAGTCCTGTAGTAGTACCATAGTCCTGTAGTAGTACCATAGTCCTGTAGTAGTACCATAGTCCTGTAGTAGTATCATAGTACTGTAGTAGTACCATAGTCCTGTAGTAGTACCATAGTCCTGTAGTAGTACCATAGTCCTGTAGTAGTACCATAGTCCTGTAGTAGTACCATAGTCCTGTAGTAGTACCATAGTCCTGTAGTAGTACCATAGTCCTGTAGTAGTACCATAGTCCTGTAGTAGTACCATAGTCCTGTAGTAGTACCATAGTCCTGTAGTAGTATCATAGTACTGTAGTAGTACCATAGTCCTGTAGTAGTACCATAGTCCTGTAGTAGTACCATAGTCCTGTAGTAGTACCATAGTCCTGTAGTAGTATCATAGTACTGTAGTAGTACCATAGTCCTGTAGTAGTACCATAGTCCTGTAGTAGTACCATAGTCCTGTAGTAGTACCATAGTCCTGTAGTAGTACCATAGTTCTGTAGTAGTACCGTAGTCCTGTAGTAGTACCATAGTCCTGTAGTAGTACCGTAGTCCTGTAGTAGTACCATAGTCCTGTAGTAGTATCATAGTCCTGTAGTAGTACCATAGTCCTGTAGTAGTACCATAGTCCTGTAGTAGTACCATAGTACTGTAGTAGTACCATAGTCCTGTAGTAGTATCATAGTCCTGTAGTAGTACCATAGTCCTGTAGTAGTACCATAGTCCTGTAGTAGTATCATAGTACTGTAGTAGTATCATAGTCCTGTAGTAGTACCATAGTCCTGTAGTAGTACCATAGTCCTGTAGTAGTACCATAGTCCTGTAGTAGTACCATAGTACTGTAGTAGTACCATAGTCCTGTAGTAGTACCATAGTCCTGTAGTAGTACCATAGTCCTGTAGTAGTATCATAGTACTGTAGTAGTATCATAGTACTGTAGTAGTACCATAGTCCTGTAGTAGTACCATAGTCCTGTAGTAGTACCATAGTCCTGTAGTAGTACCATAGTCCTGTAGTAGTACCGTAGTCCTGTAGTAGTACCATAGTCCTGTAGTAGTACCATAGTCCTGTAGTAGTACCGTAGTCCTGTAGTAGTACCATAGTCCTGTAGTAGTACCATAGTCCTGTAGTAGTACCATAGTCCTGTAGTAGTACCATAGTCCTGTAGTAGTACCATAGTCCTGTAGTAGTACCATAGTTCTGTAGTAGTACCATAGTCCTGTAGTAGTATCATAGTCCTGTAGTAGTATCATAGTTCTGTAGTAGTACCATAGTCCTGTAGTAGTACCATAGTCCTGTAGTAGTACCGTAGTCCTGTAGTAGTACCATAGTCCTGTAGTAGTATCATAGTACTGTAGTAGTACCATAGTCCTGTAGTAGTACCATAGTCCTGTAGTAGTACCGTAGTCCTGTAGTAGTACCATAGTCCTGTAGTAGTACCATAGTCCTGTAGTAGTACCATAGTCCTGTAGTAGTATCATAGTCCTGTAGTAGTACCATAGTCCTGTAGTAGTACCATAGTCCTGTAGTAGTATCATCATAGTCCTGTAGTAGTACCATAGTCCTGTAGTAGTACCATAGTCCTGTAGTAGTATCATAGTCCTGTAGTAGTACCATAGTCCTGTAGTAGTACCATAGTCCTGTAGTAGTACCATAGTCCTGTAGTAGTACCATAGTCCTGTAGTAGTATCATAGTACTGTAGTAGTACCATAGTCCTGTAGTAGTACCATAGTCCTGTAGTAGTATCATAGTACTGTAGTAGTATCATAGTCCTGTAGTAGTACCATAGTCCTGTAGTAGTACCATAGTCCTGTAGTAGTATCATAGTCCTGTAGTAGTACCATAGTCCTGTAGTAGTATCATAGTACTGTAGTAGTATCATAGTCCTGTAGTAGTACCATAGTCCTGTAGTAGTACCATAGTTCTGTAGTAGTACCATAGTCCTGTAGTAGTACCATAGTACTGTAGTAGTACCATAGTCCTGTAGTAGTACCATAGTCCTGTAGTAGTACCATAGTCCTGTAGTAGTACCATAGTACTGTAGTAGTACCATAGTCCTGTAGTAGTACCATAGTCCTGTAGTAGTATCATAGTACTGTAGTAGTATCATAGTCCTGTAGTAGTATCATAGTACTCACTTGGTGTCTCGACGCGTTGGTAATGGTAAGGGTTGACACACACCTCGTCCTTCTTGGTGTGGAAGGCGTACTCACACAGCTCTATGGCCCGGAGCTCGTGGGGCGACTGCAGGTCTGGCCAACGCCACAGACGAGAGTAAATGACATGGGGAAGGCCTTTGCGATGGGACACCTGGAGACGACCATCTAGAGACCTGGGGGGGGGGGGGGGACAGCAAGGATGATAGAAGAAGATGAATACCTGGTTAAGTAAGCACAACAGCAGCAGGACATGGCATCTAGGATTTTTTTTTATATGTATTTAACCTTAATTTAACTAAGCAAGTCAGTTAAGAGCAAATTCTTATTTACAATGACGGCCTACCAGAAGGCAAAAGGCCTCCTTGTAGGGACGGGGGCCTGGGATTAAAAATAAAATAAAAAATATAGGACAAAAAAACCACACATCACAACAAGAGAGGATACCCATGAAACTCTGTTAGCCAGCTCACTCCCATGTCCCGACCAGACAGTCCCATCAGACACGGGATTGGCCCACCTCTCGAACATCACAACTGGGGGATTCTATGGTTTTACTCCTGTGTTTGGTTCTTGGGATTAATATTTTCTTGATATTTATTTACCAAGTTTCAATACTGGGAATAATTCATATTTATCCAAAGTCCCGGGAAATACCGCAGAAAATCAGGAGCGCCAATTTAAACCCAGAAAGACAACACACTTTATCAGACACACAATAGATATATTATCCTCAGTTTCCACTACTCTCCAACAGCTCACCATAGTAGCCTCTCTCTCTCTCTCTCTCTCTCTCTCCCCCCAACAGCTCACCATAGTAGCCTCTCTCTCTCACCATAGAGAAAGAGAGAGGCTACTATGCTGAGCTGTTGGAGCTAACTCAAGCTTGTTAGCTTGTTATCTAGCTAGCTCAAGCTTGTTAGCCTGTTATCTAGCTAGCTCACGCTTGTTAGTTAGCTAGCTCATGCTTGTGTAACAGTATAACTTTAGTACGTCCCCTCGCCCCGACACGGGCGCGAACCAGGGACCCTCTGCACACATCAACAACGGTCGCCCACGAAGCATCGTTACCCATCGCTCCACAAAGGCCACGGCCCTTGCAGAGCAAGGGGCAACACTACTTAAGTCTCAGAGCAAGTGACGTAACTGATTGAAATGCTACTAGCGCGTACCCGCTAACTAGCTAGCCATTTCACATCCGTTACACTTGTTATCTAGATAGCTCAAGCCTGTTAGCTTGTTATCTAGCTAGCTCACGCTTGTTAGCTTGTTAGCTCAAGCTTGTTATCTTGTTAGCTCAAGCTTGTTATCTTGTTAGCTCAAACTTGTTAGCTTGTTAGTTAGCTAGCTCATGCTTGTTAACTTGTTAGTTAGTTAGCTCATGCTTGTTAGCTTGTTAGTTAACTAGCTCAAGCTTGTTGGCTTGTTAGTTAGCTAGCTCAAGCTTGTTAGCTTGTTAGTTAGCCAGCTCAAGCTTGTTAGCTTGTTAGTTAGATAGCTCATGCTTGTTAGCCTGTTATCTAGCTAGCTCACGCTTGTTAACTTGTTAGTTAGTTAGCTCATGCTTGTTAGCGTGTTATCTAGCTAGCTCAAGCTTGTTAGCGTGTTATCTAGCTAGCTCAAGCTTGTTAGCCTGTTATCTAGCTAGCTCACGCTTGTTAACTTGTTAGTTAGTTAGCTCATGCTTGTAAGTTAGCTTGCACAAGCGTGTTAGCTCAAGCTTGTTATCTAGCTAGCTCAAGCTTGTTAGCTTGTTAGTTAGCTAACTCACGCTTGTAAGCTTGTTAGTTAGCTAGCTCACGCTTGTTAGCTTGTTAGCTAGCTAGCTCAAAAGGACATTCCTCCATAGAAAGCCGCTCCTCCTAGGTATGATGGACCTAATTCAGATAATGCATGTATAATAAGATGCCCAGTGCTCTCTCCCCAACTGCTAAATTTCAGTCGGCTCTTGTGCCACAGGCGACACTTGTCTGTCCATCACGCATGTAAACAACTAGCTCTATCCGCACTGATTGAAGATTGAATGAGCTAAATGTAAAACCCTTTGATTTCACACGTTAAAAAATATACAGGAAAGAATTATATAAACCTGTACTTTTTTTGGGGGGGGGGGGTCGAACCGGTTTGGAACTTTATTTTGCTGGGTCGGAACAATGTAACGAAACAATAACAAAAATGGTAGTTCTATTCAGAAGGAAATGATTGGGAAATCATTTAGGTTCTAACCCCTGGTTTAAAACTAGGGTTGTCACAATACCAGTATCACGATACCGCAATAGACTACTCACCAAGACACACACACACAGCCAGACATACACACACTTGACTTACAGACACGCACTACAATATTTACAAAACACAAAGTTAGGCTAGTCACACACTGACTCAGCATTCTGAGGAATCCCATTTTCCCACAGACACTCTCTCTTCCCCTCTCCTTTCTCTCCCTGTGAAGGGGGAGGGCCTCTTTCTCCAGTCTAAACAGTAGTCCTGTTGTGTGAATGGCTCAGAAGGTACCACCACACAGAAGCCACCCAGCCCTTAGGTCTCAAGACGTGTGTGGACAGGACATTAGGTATTTGTAGAATGTAACAAGACAGGAGGGGACATGACCAGTTCTCCTGGGACTGACTTACCACTGACCAGGGTTGGGGTCTCCGCCTTTTTAGTTTATTGCAAAATAATTGAAAATAGATGTAAGTTTTTCAATTATTGAATTATAATTTGATTTTACTTCAAATTGACCCCCAAAACTGCCATGATGGACAGACTGAAAGAGGGGACTTGAAAGGTGCAGGGCAGGCTACCCGGCTCTCTTGGGAGAGGTGCAGGGCAGGCTACCCGGCTCTCTTGGGAGAGGTGCGGGGCAGGCTACCCGGCTCTCTTGGGAGAGGTGCGGGGCAGGCTACCCGGCTCTCTTGGGAGAGGTGCAGGGCAGGCTACCCGGCTCTCTTGAGGGAGGTGCGGGGCAGGCTACCCGGCTCTCTTGGGAGAGGTGCGGGGCAGGCTACCCGGCTCTCTTGGGAGAGGTGCGGGGCAGGCTACCCGGCTCTCTTGGGAGAGGTGCGGGGCAGGCTACCCGGCTCTCTTGGGAGAGGTGCGGGGCAGGCTACCCGGCTCTCTTGGGAGAGGTGCGGGGCAGGCTACCCGGCTCTCTTGGGAGAGGTGCAGGGCAGGCTACCCGGCTCTTAAGGGAGAGGTGCAGGGCAGGCTACCCGGCTCTCTTGAGGGAGGTGCGGGGCAGGCTACCCGGCTCTCTTGGGAGAGGTGCAGGGCAGGCTACCCGGCTCTCTTGGGAGAGGTGCAGGGCAGGCTACCCGGCTGTCTGCAGCATATAAAGAAGAGGGACTCACAGAGCATGGATTTGGGTTGCAGTTTGTAGTCAGTCACTCAATGTCAGTCTGTAATCTAGCTAACATGTATTGTTTGATGGGGGTCAAAGAAACCCCTTCCTAGTATATCTGAACTGATTATTACCGTACCGTGGACAGGGACACAATACTAGCACGTCCGTCAGATTAGCTACAGTAGCACATGTAACAGTATAACTTTAAACCGTCCCCTCGCCCCGACACGGGCGCGAACCAGGGACCCTCTGCACACATCAACAACGGTCGCCCATGAAGCATCGTTACCCATCGCTCCACGTACCCGCTAACTAGCTAGCCATTTCACATCCGTTACGCACACACAGTGATGACAACCGGTTTATGAAAATATGTGCACACACACACTATGTTTTATCAGTTCAAAAGGATCAATTTTGTTGTCGCGAAACAGTAACCAAAACCATGACATGAGCAGATTCACAACTGAGTTCATCGACTCACTGGCTATCTGTCCAGCTAGTTTAACACAGGCCTAACGTTAGATGTCTGCAGACTCGCGGCAATCAGACACAAACACAGCTGTCTAGCTGGCGACGCGAATGTAAGACAAACAATTGGCTAGTCAAACCCCCCAAAACATTCGCGTATATGTGGGTATGTTCATAAATTCAGAGCGTTGTCAGGTTGTCCCGTTCATAAATTCAGAGCGTTGTCAGATTGTCCCGTTCATAAATTCAGAGCGTTGTCAGATTGTCCCGTTCGTAAATTCAGAGCGTTGTCAGATTGTCCGGTCATAAATTCAGAGCGTTGTCAGATTATCCGGTCATAAATTCAGAGCGTTGTCAGATTGTCCGGTCATAAATTCAGAGCGTTGTCAGATTGTCCGTTTATAAATTCAGAGCGTTGTCAGAGTGTCTGTTTATAAATTCAGAGCGTTGTCAGATTGTCCGTTTATAGATTCAGAGCGTTGTCAGATTGTCCCGTTTATAAATTCAGAGCGTTGTCAGAGTGTCTGTTGGTAAATTCAGAGCGTTGTCAGATTGTCCGTTCATAAATTCAGAGCGTTGTCAGATTGTCCGTTCATAAATTCAGAGCGTTGTCAGATTGTCCGTTTATAAATTCAGAGCGTTGTCAGATTGTCTGTTTATAAATTCAGAGCGTTGTCAGATTGTCTGTTTATAAATTCAGAGCGTTGTCAGATTGTCCCGTTCATAAATTCAGAGCGTTGTCAGATTGTCCCGTTCATAAATTCAGAGCGTTGTCAGATTGTCCGTTCATAAATTCAGAGCGTTGTCAGATTGTCCCGTTCATAAATTCAGAGCGTTGTCAGATTGTCCCGTTCATAAATTCAGAGCGTTGTCAGATTGTCTGTTTATAAATTCAGAGCGTTGTCAGATTGTCCCGTTCATAAATTCAGAGCGTTGTCAGATTGTCCGTTCATAAATTCAGAGCGTTGTCAGATTGTCCCGTTCATAAATTCAGAGCGTTGTCAGATTGTCTGTTTATAAATTCAGAGCGTTGTCAGATTGTCCGTTCATAAATTCAGAGCGTTGTCAGATTGTCCGTTCATAAATTCAGAGCGTTGTCAGATTGTCCGTTTATAAATTCAGAGCGTTGTCAGATTGTCCGTTTATAAATTCAGAGCGTTGTCAGATTGTCCGTTTATAAATTCAGAGCGTTGTCAGATTGTCCGTTCATGTTATCTAGAGCGTTGTCAGATTGTCCGTTCATGTTATCTAGAGCGTTGTCAGATTGTCCGTTCATGTTATCTAGAGCGTTGTCAGATTGTCCGTTCATGTTATCTAGAGCGTTGTCAGATTGTCCGTTCATGTTATCTAGAGCGTTGTCAGATTGTCCGTTCATGTTATCTAGAGCGTTGGTGACTAACTGTGCTGCTGCCAACAATTTAAATACGCATTTTTTTCGACACAGGCCATGTTCAACGGGTGTTTTAAGCGCTCGTAAATTCATCAGTTATTCTGGGACACTCAGACCAGAGTTCTCTGAAATCGGAGTAGATAGCCAGAGCGAAATTACGAACGCACCCAAATGCATATGCCAATTTAAGCACACTCATTGTTGATCACATAATGAAGTCTTTCATGGTTATAAGGCTAAATAAAGCAAGTAGCTAGTTACTGGTGGAGTAGCTGGCTTTGCTAGCTAGTTAACTAAATCACAACAGTATAACCAGAAGATAGCCTGGCTAAGCAGCTGGCTAGCTACCTGTCTGGGAGTTACTACGGCGGGGAGTCCTATACCTTGGTATGGTAATGCATTTGGTGTTGATATTCTGGGTCGTGATGGCCTTCTCCAACTCGTCCAGCTGTCCTGTCTTCTTCAATTTCTTTACAAGACTTTTCACTGCCTTTTCACACCATTTCTCCTCCTGTCCATGTATCTGTTCACCCCTTTTCCAGCCTAAAAGCCTCTTCACAATCGGGGGGGTGAATGGCAGTATAGACATCTTGAGATTGAGGTCAGTAAAAATCCACCCGTTTTCAGTAGTCGGCTATAAGACGTTCATTATGGTCCTCCTGAAATTAACTACAAATAATAATACAATTAACAAAAAAACGTTATTTGTTGAAAGGTAGCAGGCTTGAAATGTTGTTGGTTGGTTAGCTCAAGGCACCAGTCGGTTCAAGTTGAATGGCAGTCTCTCCTTCGGTGAAGAGCTTTAGATAAAGGGGCAGGCAGATGAACCCCCCCTACTTCTCCTCCCCGTCTGGCTTTCTGCCCCGCCTCTATAGAGCTAGAATCATTACTTAATTATACACAAGCATGTAAAGTATGATTTACACATGTAAAATAACAGTTGGGAAAGGGGGATACCTAGTCAGTTGTCCAACTGAATGTATTCAACTGAAATGTGTCTTCCGCATTTAACCCAACTGAATCAGAGAGGTGCGGGGGGGGGCTGCCTTATCGACATCTTCGTCGCCCGGGGAACAGTGGATTAACTGCCATGCTCAGAGGCAGAACGACAGTTACACCTGTATACTGAGTTTTGTAGTTGTAAACAATATTTGAAAACATGTAACTTATTTTGAGAATAAATTTAACAACACTTGCAAACAGGTACTGATATGTGAATAAATTCCATAAGATTTGCAAGCATGCATTTGAGAATGAATGTAAATAATATACTAATTGCGACTGTAACGGATGTGAAATGGCTAGCTAGTTAGCGGTGGTGCGCGCTAATAGCGTTTCAATCGGTTACGTCACTCGCTTTGAGACCTTGAAGTAGTGGTTCCCCTTGCTCTGCAAGGGCCGCGGTTTATGTGGAGCGATGGGTAACGATGCTTCGTGGGTGACTGTTGTTGATGTGTGCAGAGGGTCCCTGGTTCGCGCCCGGGTCGGGGCAAGGGGATGGATGAAAAGTTCAACTGTTACAAGACTGGGGAATCTTCTCTGTGAATCAAAACTACACTTGCAGATGTCAAATCTGTGCTCAGTTTTAGCACAAATTTTGTGTGTAACCTGTGCCAAAAGATTTGCAGTTGTAAAAAAAAAAAAAATCTGTAAACAGGCAGCACAGATAAACAGGAGCTTTCGTGAACAGGGTTTTTTCTACCGACCAATTGGGTCGTGCCTTCACGTTTTTCCGGTCTGGAATGCACTGCTTTCTACTGTGATAAATATGGATTAAAATGTGTTGAAATGAATTGCTAACTAACTAAATGATATTTACAGAATTTTGAAAGCTACATGAAGGCGTTGGTGAGGAAGATGAAGGAAATAATTAAAACAAGTATTTCCACATAGCATAACCGCTACAAAGCTAATGCTTTTCTATTGGCATTACATGGCTGGTTATCTAGCTAGAGCCTTCTGGCTAGCCTGTATCTAGCTAGAGCCTTCTGGCTAGCCTGTATCTAGCTAGAGCCTTCTGGCTAGCCTGTATCTAGCTAGAGCCTTCTGGCTAGCCTGTATCTAGCTAGAGCCTTCTGGCTAGCCTGTATCTAGCTAGAGCCTTCTGGCTAGCCTGTATCTAGCTAGAGCCTTCTGGCTAGCCTGTATCTAGCTAGAGCCTTCTGGCTAGCCTGTATCTAGCTAGAGCCTTCTGGCTAGCCTGTATCTAGCTAGAGCCTTCTGGCTAGCCTGTATCTAGCTAGAGCCGTCTGGCTAGCCTGTATCTAGCTAGAGCCTTCTGGCTAGCCTGTATCTAGCTAGAGCCGTCTGGCTAGCCTGTATCTAGCTAGAGCCGTCTGGCTAGCCTGTATCTAGCTAGAGCCTTCTGGCTAGCCTGTATCTAGCTAGAGCCTTCTGGCTAGCCTGTATCTAGCTACAGTGTAATGTACTTCAGTGGAGGCTGCTGATGGGAGGACGGCACATAATAAAGTCTGGAATAGCACGAATGGAATGGCATCAAATACCTCGAAACCATGTCTTTGATGTATTTGATGCCGTTCCAATAATTACGCTCCAGCCAATACCACGAGCCCGTCCTCCCCAATTAAGGTGCCACCAACCTCCTGTGATGTACTTGTCATTTTGTTGAGACTAACATTAGAAAATAATTGTTTGCGCTGTGTATATTGGGTGTGTAGTTAGTTAGCTTTCCTAGTTAGCAAGCTGAGATCTCTGCTCAACTTGGCTAACATTAGCTAGCTTGATAATAATGTTTTGAGAAGAACAGGCTAGCTCGCTGTAGACTCAAGACAAGAGTGGCTGGGGAAGAAGATTAGATGCAGTTGATTCATCTGGCTCCGGACTGGAGAACGTCGCTGGAGGCTCCGGACTGGAGAACGTCGCTGGAGGCTCTGGACTGGGGACCGTCGCTGGAGGCTCCGGACTGGAGGCTCCGGACTGGTGACCGTCGCTAGAGGCTCCGGACTGGAGACCGTCGCTGGAGGCTCCGGACTGGAGACTGTCGCTGGAGGCTCCGGACTGGGGACCGTCGCTGGAGGCTCCGGACTGGAGGCTCCGGACTGGAGACCGTCGCTGGAGGCTTCGGACTGGAGACCGTCGCTGGAGGCTCCGGACTGGAGGTCGTCGTTGGAGGCTTCGTACCATTACTCCTCACTGGAGGCTTCGTGCCATGGATCATCACTGGAGGCTTCGTGCCATGGATCATCACTGGAGGCTTCGTGCCATGGATCACCACTGGAGGCTTCTTGCCATGGATCATCACTGGAGGCTTCGTGCCATGGATCATCACTGGAGGCTTCTTGCCATGGATCATCACTGGAGGCTTCGTGCCATGGGTCATCACTGGAGGCTTCTTGCCATGGATCATCACTGGAGGCTTCGTGCCATGGATCATCACTGGATACTTCTTGCCATGGATCATCACTGGAGTGAGGAGACGTATGGGCAGTCTGGTACGTGGAGCTGCCACAGGGCTCACCAGGCTGGGGAGACATACAGGAGGCCTGGTTCTGGGGACAGGCACAGGACTCACCAGGCTGGAGAGACATACAGGAGGCTTTGTCCTTGGCAGAGGCACCGGATACACTGGGCCGTGGAGGTGCACTGGAGGTCTCGATCTTAGAGCTGGCACAACCCGTTCTGGCTGGATGCTCACCCTAACCCGGCAAATGCGGGGAGCTAGGATGTAGCGCACCGGGCTGAGAACGCGCACTGGAGACACCGTGCGCTCTACCGCATAACACGGTGCCTGACCAGTACGACGCTCGCCACAGTAAGCACGAGGAGTTGGCTCAGGTCTCCAACCTGACTCAGCCAATCTCCTCGTGTGCCTCCCCCCCAAAAAATTGGGGGGCTGCCTCCCGGTCTTCCTTGCTAGCCGTGTTCCCTCGTAACGCTTGGCCCCTTTACTCGCTGTCTCCGCCTTCCTCAATGCTTCCACCTGCTCCCACGGCAGGCGATCCTTTCCGGCCATGATCTCCTCCCATGTCCAGGATCCTTTGCCGTCCAGGATGTCCTCCCATGTCCAGTCCTCCTGAAAACGCTGCTCCCCCTTACCACGCTGCTTGGTCCTTTGGTGGTGGGAAGTTCTGTCATGGCCGTCACAAGAAGATGACCAAAGCGCAGCGTGGTGGGCGTACATATTCCTTTTATTTAGAAATGACGCCGACAAAAACAATAAACAATACAAAAACAACCGTGAAGCTTAAGGGCTAATGTGCCACAAACAAAGTTAACTTACCACACTGAAAGGAGGCAAAAGGGCTACCTAAGTATGGTTCCCAATCAGAGACAACGATAGACAGCTGTCCCTGATTGAGAACCATATCCGGCCAAAACATAGAAATACAAAATCATAGAAAACAAAAACATAGAATGCCCACCCCAAATCACACCCTGACCAAACCAAATAGAGACATAAAAAGGCTCACTAAGGTCAGGGCGTGACACAAATAATGGTGTGGCTCTGTTTCAGATATGCTAAGCACAACTCTGCCTCCGCTAGCCACACAACCTCTGCCTCAAAGTGGTTGGGTAAATCCCTTTCTGACTGGCCCTGTCCGGGGGTGACATTGGACGGGGCCACAGGGTCATCGCCCCCCCCCCCCCCCCCCCCTCCCTCTCTTTTCTCTCTGTGTCTCCCCTCCCGGAGGAACTGAGTCCCTAGTCGTACTGCCTTTCCGTCTGCAGCTATGGACCCCTGGCCTGATTTCACCGGGCGTTCCACCATGTCCCGGACATCCGCTGATCAAGTTTATCCAAGTAGTCGCTGTGCTTCTGCCTCTGCATTGCTCTTTTTGGGGGGGTTTTTAGGCTGAGTATCTGTAAAGCCCTTTGTGACTGTTGATCACAGCTGTCCTGATTAACGTGAGACCAATAGTCATACATTTGGATCAAGAACAGGAAGTGTTGTGTTGGAATACATCCTTATTTTCCAAATGTGAACGTTTAGCCGATCTGGAGTGGACTACATTTTAATTTAATTTAACCCCTTCAAATGAGTGGATTTGGCTATTTCAGCCACACCTGTTGCTGACAGGTGTATAAAATCGAGCGCATAGCCTTGCCCCCTTTTTCCAGAATTATAACACCTCACCTGATTGGTCTGAAGAAAAAGCCCGCCCACCAGAGTTCTCTTGTTTCTTCTACTGATTGCTTGCAGAGATTTTTACAACTACAAAACATTTGGCACAAGTTAGTCGCTAAATTAGTGAGAGAGAAAAAAAAACAGAATCGACATAGGCTAATGTAGTTCTGATTCACAGAAGCAGATTCACCAGTCGCAAAATCGTATTGGAGTTGTTCACATATGAAGTTACGTGTTTACAAGTGTTGTTGTATTTATTCACACCAATGGAGGCTCCTCAGAGGAGGAAGGGGAGGGCCATCGTCCTCAGTGAATTTCATAAATAAATAGTGAAGCATTAAAAAAGTTATCCTTTTTAGATAAAAGTATACTGAATATATTCACGTCACCAAATAATTGATTAAAACACACTGTTTTGTAATGTAGGTCTACAGTAGCCTCAACAGCACTCTGTAGGGTAGCACCATGGTGTAGCCGGAGGACAGTTAGCTTCCGTCCTCCTCTGAGTACATTGACTTCAATACAAAACCTAGGAGGCTCATGGTTCTATAACTACCATCAATGGTCTCCGTTGTTACATCAGCAGTTGGCTTGGCTTTGAACTTCCTTAAAATTATATAAGAGTCATGGATGGGAGGAGTTTAGGATGGGAGGATTGTAGGATGGTAGGGGTTTTGGATGGTAGGATGGGAGGAGTTTAGGATGGGAGGAGTTTAGGATGGTAGGATGGTAGGGTTTTGGATGGTAGTATGGTAGGGGTTTTGGATGGTAGGGGTTTTGGATGGTAGGATGGGAGGCGTTTAGGATGGTAGGGGTTTTGGATGGTAGGATGGTAGGGGTTTTGGATGGTAGGGGTTTTGGATGGTAGGATGGGAGGAGTTTAGGATGGTAGGGTTTTTGGATGGTAGGATGGTAGGGGTTTAGGATGGTAGGAGTTTTGGATGGTAAGATGGGAGGAGTTTTGGATGGTAGGGGTTTTGGATGGTAGGATGGGAGGAGTTTTGGATGGTAGGATGGTAGGGTTTTGGATGGTAGGATGGTAGGGGTTTTGGATGGTAGGGGTTTTGGATGGTGGGATGGGAGGAGTTTAGGATGGGAGGAGTTTAGGATGGTAGGATGGTAGGGTTTTGGATGGTAGTATGGTAGGGGTTTTGGATGGTAGGGGTTTTGGATGGTAGGATGGGAGGCGTTTAGGATGGTAGGGGTTTTGGATGGTAGGATGGTAGGGGTTTTGGATGGTAGGATGGTAGGGGTTTTGGATGGTAGGATGGGAGGAGTTTAGGATGGGAGGAGTTTAGGATTGTAGGATGGTAGGGGTTTTGGATGGTAGGATGGTAGGGGTTTTGGATGGTAGGATGGTAGGGTTTTGGATGGTAGGATGGGAGGAGTTTAGGATGGTAGGGGTTTTGGATGGTAGGATGGTAGGGTTTTGGATGGTAGGGTGGTAGGGGTTTTGGATGGTAGGATGGTAGGGGTTTTGGATGGTAGGATGGGAGGAGTTTAGGATGGTAGGGGTTTTGGATGGTAGGATGGTAGGGTTTTGGATGGTAGGATGGTAGGGGTTTTGGATGGTAGGGGTTTTGGATGGTAGGGTGGTAGGGGTTTTGGATGGTAGGATGGTAGGGGTTTTGGATGGTAGGATGGGAGGAGTTTAGGATGGTAGGGGTTTTGGATGGTAGGATGGTAGGGGTTTTGGATGGTAGGGGTTTTGGATGGTAGGGGTTTTGGATGGGAGGATGGGAGGAGTTTAGGATGGTAGGGGTTTTGGATGGTAGGATGGTAGGGGTTTTGGATGGTAGGATGGTAGGGGTTTTGGATGGTAGGGGTTTTGGATGGTAGGATGGGAGGAGTTTAGGATGGTAGGGTTTTTGGATGGTAGGATGGTAAGATGGGAGGAGTTTTGGATGGTAGGGGTTTTGATGGTAGGATGGGAGGAGTTTTGGATGGTAGGATGGTAGCAGTTTTGGATGGTAGGATGGTAGCAGTTTTGGATGGTAAGATGGTAGGGATTTTGGATGGTAGGAGTTTTGGATGGGAGGAGTTTTGGATGGTAGGATGGTAGGGGATTGGATGGTAGGGATTTTGGATGGTAGGATGGGAGGAGTTTAGGATGGGAGGAGTTTAGGATGGTAGGATGGTAGGGTTTTGGATGGTAGTATGGTAGGGGTTTTGGATGGTAGGGGTTTTGGATGGTAGGATGGGAGGCGTTTAGGATGGTAGGGGTTTTGGATGGTAGGATGGTAGGGGTTTTGGATGGTAGGATGGGAGGAGTTTAGGATGGTAGGGTTTTTGGATGGTAGGATGGTAGGGGTTTAGGATGGTAGGAGTTTTGGATGGTAGGATGGTAAGATGGGAGGAGTTTTGGATGGTAGGGGTTTTGGATGGTAGGATGGGAGGAGTTTTGGATGGTAGGATGGTAGGGTTTTGGATGGTAGGATGGTAGGGGTTTTGGATGGTAGGGGTTTTGGATGGTGGGATGGGAGGAGTTTAGGATGGGAGGAGTTTAGGATGGTATGATGGTAGGGTTTTGGATGGTAGTATGGTAGGGGTTTTGGATGGTAGGGGTTTTGGATGGTAGGATGGGAGGCGTTTAGGATGGTAGGGGTTTTGGATGGTAGGATGGTAGGGGTTTTGGATGGTAGGATGGTAGGGTTTTGGATGGTAGGATGGGAGGAGTTTAGGATGGGAGGATGGTAGGGGTTTTGGATGGTAGGATGGTAGGGGTTTTGGATGGTAGGATGGTAGGGTTTTGGATGGTAGGATGGGAGGAGTTTAGGATGGTAGGGGTTTTGGATGGTAGGATGGTAGGGTTTTGGATGGTAGGATGGTAGGGGTTTTGGATGGTAGGGGTTTTGGATGGTAGCGGTTTTGGATGGTAGGGTGGTAGGGGTTTTGGATGGTAGGATGGTAGGGGTTTTGGATGGTAGGATGGGAGGAGTTTAGGATGGTAGGGGTTTTGGATGGTAGGATGGTAGGGGTTTTGGATGGTAGAGGTTTTGGATGGTAGTATGGTAGGGGTTTTGGATGGTAGGGGTTTTGGATGGTAGGGGTTTTGGATGGTAGTATGGTAGGGGTTTTGGATGGTAGGGGTTTTGGATGGTAGGGGTTTTGGATGGTAGGGGTTTTGGATGGGAGGATGGGAGGAGTTTAGGATGGTAGGGGTTTTGGATGGTAGGATGGGAGGAGTTTAGGATGGTGGGGTTTTTGGATGGTAGGATGGTAGGGGTTTTGGATGGTAGGATGGTAGGGGTTTTGGATGGTAGGATGGTAGGGGTTTTGGATGGTAGGGGTTTTGGATGGTAGGATGGGAGGAGTTTAGGATGGTGGGGTTTTTGGATGGTAGGATGGTAAGATGGGAGGAGTTTTGGATGGTAGGGGTTTTGATGGTAGGATGGGAGGAGTTTTGGATGGTAGGATGGTAGCAGTTTTGGATGGTAGGATGGTAGCAGTTTTGGATGGTAAGATGGTAGGGATTTTGGATGGTAGGAGTTTTGGATGGGAGGAGTTTTGGATGGTAGGATGGTAGGGGATTGGATGGTAGGGATTTTGGATGGTAGGATGGGAGGAGTTTAGGATGGGAGGAGTTTAGGATGGTAGGATGGTAGGGTTTTGGATGGTAGGATGGTAGGGGTTTTGGATGGTAGGGGTTTTGGATGGTAGGATGGGAGGAGTTTAGGATGGGAGGAGTTTAGGATGGTAGGATGATAGGGTTTTGGATGGTAGTATGGTAGGGGTTTTGGATGGTAGGGGTTTTGGATGGTAGGATGGGAGGCGTTTAGGATGGTAGGGATTTTGGATGGTAGGATGGTAGGGGTTTTGGATGGTAGGGGTTTTGG
>NW_024060659.1:0-22231 GCF_016432855.1 Salvelinus namaycush | reverse complement strand
AATGTGAAATGTCAGTATAATAGAGAGAATGATTTATTTCAGTTTTTATTTCTTTCATCACATTCCCAGTGGATCAGAAGTTCACATACACTCAATAAGTATTTGGTAGCACTGCCTTTATATTGTTTAACTTGGGTCAAACGTTTCGGGTAGCCTTCGGGTAGCTTTGGTGACAAAACGGATGGCACTGTGATAGACTGCATCCAGTTTGCTGAGTAGAGTATTGGAAGCTATTTTGTAAATGACATCGCCGAAGTCGAGGATCGGTAGGATAGTCAGTTTTACGAGGGTATGTTTGGCGGCGTGAGTGAAGGAAGCTTGTTACGAAATAGGATTCTAGATTTCATTTTGAATTGGAGATGTTTTATATGAGTCTGGAAGGAGAGTTTAGAGTCTAGCCAGACACCTAGGTATTTGTAGTTGTCCACATATTCTAAGTCAGAACCGTCCAGAGTATTGATGCTAGTCGGGCGGGCAGGTGCGGGCTGCGAACGGTTGAAAAGCATGCATTTGGTTTTACTAGCATTTAAGAGCAGTTGGAGGCCACGGAAGGAGTGTTGTTAGGCATTGAAGCTCGTTTGGAGGTTAGTTAACACAGTGTCCAAAGAAGGGCCAGATGTACACAGAATGGTGTCGTCTGCGTAGAGGTAGATCAGGGAATCACCTGCAGCAAGAGCGACATCGTTAATATATACAGAGAAAAGAGTCGGCCCGAGAATTGAACCCTGTGGTACCCCCATAGAGACTGCCATAGGTCCGGACAACAGGCCCTCCGATTTGACATACTGAACTCTGTCTGAGTAGCAGTTGGTGAACCAGGCGAGGCAGTCATTTGAGAAACCAAAGGCTGTTGAGTCTGCCGATAAGGATACGGTGATTGACAGAGTTGAAAGCCTTGGCCAGGTCGATGAAGACGGCTGCACAGTACTGTCTTTTTTCGATGGCGGTTATGATATCGTTTAGTACCTTGAGCGTGTCTGAGGTGCACCCGTGACCA
Source organism: Salvelinus namaycush (assembly GCF_016432855.1). Classification (NCBI taxonomy): domain Eukaryota; kingdom Metazoa; phylum Chordata; class Actinopteri; order Salmoniformes; family Salmonidae; genus Salvelinus; species Salvelinus namaycush. The sequence goes on along the minus strand of NW_024060659.1, from coordinate 21,234 downwards.
GCTCGGAAACCGGATTGCATAGCGGAGAAGGTACGGTGGGATTCTAAATGGTCAGTGATCTGTTTGATATCTTGGCTTTCGAAGACTTTAGAAAGGCAGGGCAGGATAGATATAGGTCTGTAACAGTTTGGGTCTAGAGTTTCACCCCCTTTGAAGAGGGGGATGATCGCGGCAGCTTTCCAATCTTTAGGGATCTCGGACGATACGGAATATCGGGGTTGCAAAAATGGCGGCGGATAATTTTAGAAAGAGAGGGTCCAGATTGTCTAGCCCAGCTGATTTGTACGGGTCCAGGTTTTGCAGCTCTTTCAGAACATCTGCTATCTGGATTTGGGTGAATGTGAAGCTGGGGAGGCTTGGGCAAGTAGCTGCGGGGGGTGACTGATGTCTTGAGATGTTGCTTCAATGTATCCACATAATTTTCCTTTCTCATGATGCCATCTATTTTGTGAAGTGCACCAGTCCCTCCTGCAGCAAAGCACCCCCACAACCTGATGCTGCCACCCCCCTGCTTCACAGTCGGGATGGTGTTCTTTGGCTTGCAAGCCTCCCCTTTTTCCTCAAAACATAACGATGGTCATTATGGCAAAACAGTTCTATTTCTGTTTCGTCAGACCAGAGGACATTTCTCCAAAACGTACGATCTTTGTCCCCATGTGCAGTTACAAACCGTGATCTGGCTTTTTTATGGCGGTTTTGGAGCAGTGGCTTCTTCCTTTATGAGCAGCCTTTCAGGTTATGTCGATATAGGACTCGTTTTACTGTGGATAGAGATACTTTTGTACCTGTTTCCTCCAGCATCTTCACAAGGTCCTTCACTGTTGTTTTGGGATTGATTTGCACTTTTCGCACCAAAGTACGTTCATCTCTATGAGACAGAACGCATCTCCTTCCTGAGTGGTATGACGGCTGCGTGGTCCCATGGTGTTTATACTTGCGTACTATTGTTTGTACAGATGAACGTGGTACCTTCAGGCGTTTGGAAATTTCTCCCAAGGATGAACCAGACTTGTGGAGGTCTACAAACAAATCAGTCTTGGCTGATTTCTTTGGATTTTCCCATGATGTCAAGCAAAGAGGCACTGAGTTTGAAGGTAGGCCTTGAAATACATCCACAGGTACACCTCCAATTGACTCAAATGATGTTATTTAGCCTATCAGAAGCTTTTAAAGCCATGACATCATTTTATGGAATTTTCCAAGCTGTTTAAAGGCACAGTCAACTTAGTGTGTGTCAACTTCTGATCCACTGGAATTGTGATACAGTGGATTATAAGTGAAATAATCTGTCTAAACAATTGTTGAATAAATTACTTGTGTCATGCACAAAGTAGATGTCCTAACTGACTTGCCGAAACTATAGTTTGTTAACAAGAAATGTGTGGAGTGGTTGAAAAACTAGTTTTAATGACTCCAACTGTATCTGATCACTACCGTAGTAGGGTTGGAAGGTTAGACAGGTTGTATGTATCTGATAACTTCTGTAGTAGGGTTGGAAGGTTAGACAGGTGGTATGTATCTGATCACTACTGTAGTAGGGTTGGAAGGTTAGACAGGTTGTATGTATCTGATCTCTACTGTAGTAGGGTGGGAAGGTTAGACAGGTTGTATGTATCTGATCTCTACTGTAGTAGGGTTGGAAGGTGAGACAGGTGGTATGTATCTGATCACTACTGTAGTAGGGTTGGAAGGTTAGACAGGTTGTATGTATCTGATCTCTACTGTAGTAGGGTGGGAAGGTTAGACAGGTTGTATGTATCTGATCTCTACTGTAGTAGGGTTGGAAGGTGAGACAGGTGGTATGTATCTGATCTCTACTGTAGTAGGGTTGGAAGGTTAGACAGGTTGTCTGTATCTGATCTCTACTGTAGTAGGGTTGGAAGGTTAGACAGGTGGTATGTATCTGATCTCTACTGTAGTAGGGTTGGAAGGTTAGACAGGTGGTATGTATCTGATCTCTACTGTAGTAGGGTTGGAAGGTTAGACAGGTGGTATGTATCTGATCACTACTGTAGTAGGGTTGGAAGGTGAGACAGGTTGTATGTATCTGATCTCTACTGTAGTAGGGTTGGAAGGTGAGACAGGTTGTATCTGATCACTACTGTAGTAGAGTTGGAAGGTTAGACAGGTGGTATGTATCTGATCTCTACTGTAGTAGGGTTGGAAGGTTAGACAGGTGGTATGTATCTGATCTCTACTGTAGTAGGGTTGGAAGGTGAGACAGGTTGTATCTGATCACTACTGTAGTAGGGTTGGAAGGTCAGACAGGTTGTATGTATTTGATCACTACTGTAGTAGAGTTGGAAGGTTAGACAGGTGGTATGTATCTGATCTCTACTGTAGTAGGGTTGGAAGTTTAGACAGGTGGTATGTATCTGATCTCTACTGTAGTAGAGTTGGAAGGTTAGACAGGTGGTATGTATCTGATCTCTACTGTAGTAGGGTTGGAAGGTTAGACAGGTGGTATGTATCTGATCTCTACTGTAGTAGGGTTGGAAGGTTAGACAGGTGGTATGTATCTGATCACTACTGTAGTAGGGTTGGAAGGTTAGACAGGTGGTATGTATCTGATCTCTACTGTAGTAGGGTTGGAAGGTTAGACAGGTGGTATGTATCTGATCACTACTGTAGTAGGGTTGGAAGGTTAGACAGGTTATATGTATCTGATCTCTACTGTAGTAGGGTTGGAAGGTTAGACAGGTGGTATGTATCTGATCACTACTGTAGTAGGGTTGGAAGGTTAGACAGGTTATATGTATCTGATCACTACTGTAGTAGGGTTGGAAGGTTAGACAGGTTGTCTGTATCTGATCACTACTGTAGTAGGGTTGGAAGGTTAGACAGGTTATATGTATCTGATCACTACTGTAGTAGGGTTGGAAGGTTAGACAGGTTGTCTGTATCTGATCACTACTGTAGTAGGGTTGGAAGGTTAGACAGGTTGTATGTATCTGATCTCTACTGTAGTAGGGTTGGAAGGTTAGACAGGTTGTATGTATCTGATCACTACTGTAGTAGGGTTGGAAGGTTAGACAGGTTGTCTGTATCTGATCACTACTGTAGTAGGGTTGGAAGGTTAGACAGGTTGTATGTATCTGATCACTACTGTGGTTAATGAAGGTGGTGTCGGTGCAGCAAGGTTAGACAGGTTGTATGTATCTGATCACTACTGTAGTAGGGTTGGAAGGTTAGACAGGTTGTCTGTATCTGATCACTACTGTAGTAGGGTTGGAAGGTTAGACAGGTTGTATGTATCTGATCTCTACTGTAGTAGGGTTTGAAGGTTAGACAGGTTGTATGTATCTGATCTCTACTGTAGTAGGGTTGGAAGGTTAGACAGGTTGTATGTATCTGATCTCTACTGTAGTAGAGTTGGAAGGTTAGACAGGTTGTATGTATCTGATCTCTACTGTAGTAGGGTTGGAAGGTTAGACAGGTTGTCTGTATCTGATCACTACTGTAGTAGGGTTGGAAGGTTAGACAGGTTGTCTGTATCTGATCACTACTGTAGTAGGGTTGGAAGGTTAGACAGGTTGTATGTATCTGATCTCTACTGTAGTAGGGTTGGAAGGTTAGACAGGTTGTATGTATCTGATCTCTACTGTAGTAGGGTTGGAAGGTTAGACAGGTTGTATGTATCTGATCACTACTGTGGTTAATGAAGGTGGTGTCGGTGCAGCAAGGTTAGACAGGTTATATGTATCTGATCACTACTGTGGTTAATGAAGGTGGTGTCGGTGCAGCAAGGTTAGACAGGTTATATGTATCTGATCACTACTGTGGTTAATGAAGGTGGTGTCGGTGCAGCAAGGTTAGACAGGTTGTATGTATCTGATCTCTACTGTAGTAGGGTTGGAAGGTTAGACAGGTTGTATGTATCTGATCACTACTGTAGTAGGGTTGGAAGGTTAGACAGGTTGTATGTATCTGATCTGTAGTAGGGTTGGAAGGTTAGACAGGTTGTATGTATCTGATCTGTAGTAGGGTTGGAAGGTTAGACAGGTTGTATGTATCTGATCACTACTGTAGTAGGGTTGGAAGGTTAGACAGGTTGTATGTATCTGATCACTACTGTAGTAGGGTTGGAAGGTTAGACAGGTTGTATGTATCTGATCTCTACTGTAGTAGGGTTGGAAGGTTAGACAGGTTGTATGTATCTGATCACTACTGTAGTAGGGTTGGAAGGTTAGACAGGTTGTCTGTATCTGATCACTACTGTAGTAGGGTTGGAAGGTTAGACAGGTTGTATGTATCTGATCACTACTGTAGTAGGGTTGGAAGGTTAGACAGGTTGTCTGTATCTGATCACTACTGTAGTAGGGTTGGAAGGTTAGACAGGTTGTATGTATCTGATCACTACTGTAGTAGGGTTGGAAGGTTAGACAGGTTGTCTGTATCTGATCACTACTGTAGTAGGGTTGGAAGGTTAGACAGGTTGTATGTATCTGATCTCTACTGTAGTAGGGTTGGAAGGTTAGACAGGTTGTATGTATCTGATCTCTACTGTAGTAGGGTTGGAAGGTTAGACAGGTTGTATGGATCTGATCACTACTGTAGTAGGGTTGGAAGGTCAGACAGGTTGTATGTATCTGATCACTACTGTGGTTAATGAAGGTGGTGTCGGTGCAGCAAGGTTAGACAGGTTATATGTATCTGATCTCTACTGTAGTAGTTAATGAAGGTGGTGTCGGTGCAGCAAGGTTAGACAGGTTATATGTATCTGATCACTACTGTGGTTAATGAAGGTGGTGTCGGTGCAGCAAGGTTAGACAGGTTATATGTATCTGATCTCTACTGTAGTAGTTAATGAAGGTGGTGTCGGTGCAGCAAGGTTAGACAGGTTATATGTATCTGATCACTACTGTGGTTAATGAAGGTGGTGTCGGTGCAGCAAGGTTAGACAGGTTATATGTATCTGATCACTACTGTGGTTAATGAAGGTGGTGTCGGTGCAGCAAGGTTAGACAGGTTATATGTATCTGAGCTCTACTGTAGTAGTTAATGAAGGTGGTGTCGGTGCAGCAAGGTTAGACAGGTTGTATGTATCTGATCACTACTGTAGTAGGGTTGGAAGGTTAGACAGGTTGTATGTATCTGATCTGTAGTAGGGTTGGAAGGTTAGACAGGTTGTATGTATCTGATCACTACTGTAGTAGGGTTGGAAGGTTAGACAGGTTGTATGTATCTGATCACTACTGTGGTTAATGAAGGTGGTGTCGGTGCAGCAAGGTTAGACAGGTTATATGTATCTGATCACTACTGTGGTTAATGAAGGTGGTGTCGGTGCAGCAAGGTTAGACAGGTTGTATCTACAGTTGAAGTCCGAGGTTTACATACACCTTCGCCAAATACATTTAAACTCAGTTTTTCACAATTCCTGACATTTAATCCTAGTAAAAATGCCCTGTCTTAGGTCAGTTAGGATCACCACTTTATTTTAAGAATGTGAAATGTCAGTATAATAGAGAGAATGATTTATTTCAGTTTTTATTTCTTTCATCACATTCCCAGTGGATCAGAAGTTCACATACACTCAATAAGTATTTGGTAGCACTGCCTTTATATTGTTTAACTTGGGTCAAACGTTTCGGGTAGCCTTCGGGTAGCTTTGGTGACAAAACGGATGGCACTGTGATAGACTGCATCCAGTTTGCTGAGTAGAGTATTGGAAGCTATTTTGTAAATGACATCGCCGAAGTCGAGGATCGGTAGGATAGTCAGTTTTACGAGGGTATGTTTGGCGGCATGAGTGAAGGAAGCTTGTTACGAAATAGGATTCTAGATTTCATTTTGGATTGGAGATGTTTTATATGAGTCTGGAAGGAGAGTTTAGAGTCTAGCCAGACACCTAGGTATTTGTAGTTGTCCACATATTCTAAGTCAGAACCGTCCAGAGTATTGATGCTAGTCGGGCGGGCAGGTGCGGGCTGCGAACGGTTGAAAAGCATGCATTTGGTTTTACTAGCATTTAAGAGCAGTTGGAGGCCACGGAAGGAGTGTTGTTAGGCATTGAAGCTCGTTTGGAGGTTAGTTAACACAGTGTCCAAAGAAGGGCCAGATGTACACAGAATGGTGTCGTCTGCGTAGAGGTAGATCAGGGAATCACCTGCAGCAAGAGCGACATCGTTGATATATACAGAGAAAGGTCGGCCCGAGAATTGAACCCTGTGGTACCCCCATAGAGACTGCCATAGGTCCGGACAACAGGCCCTCCGATTTGACATACTGAACTCTGTCTGAGTAGCAGTTGGTGAACCAGGCGAGGCAGTCATTTGAGAAACCAAAGGCTGTTGAGTCTGCCGATAAGGATACGGTGATTGACAGAGTTGAAAGCCTTGGCCAGATCGATGAAGACGGCTGCACAGTACTGTCTTTTTTCGATGGCGGTTATGATATCGTTTAGTACCTTGAGCGTGTCTGAGGTGCACCCGTGACCAGCTCGGAAACCGGATTGCATAGCGGAGAAGGTACGGTGGGATTCGAGATGGTCAGTGATCTGTTTGATATCTTGGCTTTCGAAGACTTTAGATAGGCAGGGTAGGATAGATATAGGTCTGTAACAGTTTGGGTCTAGAGTTTCACCCCCTTTGAAGAGGGGGATTATCGCCGCAGCTTTCCAATCTTTAGGGATCTCGGACGATACGAAATATCGGGGTTGCAAAAATGGCGGCGGATAATTTTAGAAAGAGAGGGTCCAGATTGTCTAGCCCAGCTGATTTGTACGGGTCCAGGTTTTGCAGCTCTTTCAGAACATCTGCTATCTGGATTTGGGTGAATGCGAAGCTGGGGAGGCTTGGGCAAGTAGCTGCGGGGGGTGACTGATGTCTTGAGATGTTGCTTCAATGTATCCACATAATTTTCCTTTCTCATGATGCCATCTATTTTGTGAAGTGCACCAGTCCCTCCTGCAGCAAAGCACCCCCACAACCTGATGCTGCCACCCCCCTGCTTCACAGTCGGGATGGTGTTCTTTGGCTTGCAAGCCTCCCCTTTTTCCTCAAAACATAACGATGGTCATTATGGCAAAACAGTTCTATTTTTGTTTCGTCAGACCAGAGGACATTTCTCCAAAACGTACGATCTTTGTCCCCATGTGCATTTGCAAACCGTGATCTGGCTTTTTTTATGGCGGTTTTGGAGCAGTGGCTTCTTCCTTTATGAGTAGCCTTTCAGGTTATGTCGATATAGGACTCGTTTTACTGTGGATAGAGATTAATTTGTACCTGTTTCCTCCAGCATCTTCACAAGGTCCTTCGCTGTTGTTTTGGGATTGGGGGCACTTTTCGCACCAAAGTACGTTAATCTCTATGAGACAGAACGCATCTCCTTCCTGAGTGGTATGACGGCTGCGTGGTCCCATGGTGTTTATACTTGCGTACTATTGTTTGTACAGATGAACGTGGTACCTTCAGGTGTTTGGAAATTGCTCCCAAGGATGAACCAGACTTGTGGAGGTCTACAAATTTTTTTCTGAGGTCTTGGCTGATTTCTTTGGATTTTCCCATGATGTCAAGCAAAGAGGCACTGAGTTTGAAGGTAGGCCTTGAAATACATCCACAGGTACACCTCCAATTGACTCAAATGATGTTATTTAGCCTATCAGAAGCTTCTAAAGCCATGACATCATTTTATGGAATTTTCCAAGCTTTTCTCAATAGGGGGTGCTGTTTGCACTTTGTAAAAATTTCGTTCCCAAATTAAACTGCCTCGTACTCAATTCTTGCTCGTACAATATGCATATGATTATTACTATTGGATAGAAAACACTCTCTAGTTTCTAAAACCGTTTGAATTATATCTGTGAGTAAAACAGAACTCGAGTTGGAGCAATTTTCCTATGAGGAAGTGAGAAATCTGAAATCTGCAGGCTGTTCTGAGGTCAGTTTATTAATTTGCATGTCTTCTATTGGTTTAGATGCACTGCATACGCCTTTCCCTGGATGTCAGCAAATAGTGAGAATTGGAATGGAGTTGCTAGGCAGATCTGAGGCCTTATAAATGGGCTGGCAACGTGGGGTCCTCTCTTTCCTTCCTTCGCCATGACGCAAGACAGACCTCAGGATGGCGTTCTAGAAAGCTCCCGTTATAGCCCTTAGATATATCCGGCTCGGATTTTATTCGATATAGGTGTTAAAGACATCATAATGTTGTTATTTTAAACCGAGTTATATCAGTTTATATCACTATATTGCGATTTTCGGGTATTTATTTGTGCTGCGTTCTAGTGAGTTGGGCATGTCTGGGCCACATGGCTAATGTTTACTGCTAATTCCAAAGTTGAAGGCGACAATCTACAACCGAGCAACGATTCTTTTGGACAAAGGACAACTTGCCCAAGATTCTGATGGGAGCTCATCAAAAAGTAAGAACTATTTATGATGTTAATTCGTTGTTCTGTTGAAAAATGTAAAACTCATATTCCGCCATTAATTTTGGTGCGGTCTCGCTTTAACGCACGCTGTATGTCGTAGTAACGTTAACTTTAAAAATCTAACACAGCGATTGCATTAAGAACTAATGTATCTTTCATTTGCTGTCCAACCTGTATTTTTTAGTCAAGTTTATGATTAGTCACTGATTAGATTAGGTGCCTCTCCCAAGATTTCTCCCGACATATTGTTGGCAGCTTGGCTACTATTCTCATTGTATAACCACGATTTGTGCCGCTAAATATGCACATTTTCGAACAAACTCTATATGTATTGTGTAATATGATTTTATAGGACTGTCATCTGAAGAAGTTTGAGAAGGTTAGTGAAAAAATGTATATCTTTTGCTGGTTTATTCGTTATCGCTATTGTTGGCTTGAATCAATGCTGTTGTGTGGTTGGCTATTGTAGTAAGCTAATATAATGCTATATTGTGTTTTCGCTGTAAAACACTTAAAAAATCTGAAATATTGTCTGGATTCACAAGATCTTTGTCTTTCATTTGCTGTACGCTGTGTATTTTTCATAAATGTTTTTTGATTTGTATTTAGGTAATTCACGTTGGTCTCTGTAGTTATTCTAGTTGCTTTGGTGAGAGTTGTGATGGTGGCTGCAATGGTAAACTATGATTTATACCTGAAATATGCACATTTTTCTAACAAAACATATGCTATACAATAAATATGTTATCAGACTGTCATCTGATGAAGTTGTTTCTTGGTTAGTGGCTATTTATATCTTTATTTGGTCGAAATTGTGATAGCTACCTATGCAGGAAAAAAATGGTGGGAAAAAAAAGTTGTGTCTTTTGCTATCGTGGTTAGCTAATAGATTTACATATTGTGTCTTCCCTGTAAAACATTTTAAAAATCAGAAATGATGGCTGGATTCACAAGATGTGTATCTTTCATCTGGTGTCTTGGACTTGTGATTTAATGATATTTAGATGCTAGTATTTACTTGTGACACTATGCTAGGCTATGCTAGTCAGCTTTTTTACTGATGGGGGTGCTCCCGGATCCGGGATTGTGTGCAAGTAGAAGTTAAAGGCACAGTCAACTTAGTGTGTGTCAACTTCTGATCCACTGGAATTGTGATACAGTGGATTATAAGTGAAATAATCTGTCTAAACAATTGTTGAATAAATTACTTGTGTCATGCACAAAGTAGATGTCCTAACTGACTTGCCGAAACTATAGTTTGTTAACAAGAAATGTGTGGAGTGGTTGAAAAACTAGTTTTAATGACTCCAACTGTATCTGATCACTACCGTAGTAGGGTTGGAAGGTTAGACAGGTTGTATGTATCTGATCACTTCTGTAGTAGGGTTGGAAGGTTAGACAGGTTGTATGTATCTGATCACTTCTGTAGTAGGGTTGGAAGGTTAGACAGGTTGTATGTATTTGATCACTACTGTAGTAGAGTTGGAAGGTTAGACAGGTTGTATGTATCTGATCTCTACTGTAGTAGGGTTGGAAGGTGAGACAGGTTGTATCTGATCACTACTGTAGTAGGGTTGGAAGGTGAGACAGGTTGTATCTGATCACTACTGTAGTAGGGTTGGAAGGTTAGACAGGTTGTATGTATCTGATCACTACTGTAGTAGGGTTGGAAGGTGAGACAGGTGGTATGTATCTGATCACTACTGTAGTAGGGTTGGAAGGTGTGATATTACTCCTGTGGGTTTCTCTGATCACCATTATGTTACTGTTGATATTCACTTGTCCACGAAGGTCGTCACCGTATTGGTATTTTAATGTTTTAAGATATTACATTTTTGTTGTTTTGGGAAAAAAGGAGGGTTATTAAATATAATTTTGAGTCCTTGAGACAATAGTGGGATGTTGGGAAGGCCCAAATACAATTGTTATGTCAACAGTATACTGCTCTGTCTCATATTGAAGTTAAAGAGACTATCAGGGCCCTTGAACAGGAAATCACATCTATTGAATTGAAGGTATTCACTCAGTCATGCCCCTGGACTAGTTATGAACTTACATTCATTCTAGTCATGACCCCGGACTAGTCATTCTAGTCATGACCCCAGACAAGAGACATGAACTGAGGTCGTTTCTGCATGAAAGAGTGAATGGTGCCTTGATTAGGTCTTGTTTTGCTTCCCTCAAGGATATGGATGCTCCTAGTGCTTTTTTCTTAATCTAGGGCAGTCGACATTGCAACGTAAACAGATGGTCTGCCTTCGTCTCCCTGATGGGAAGGTGATCACGGATGACGGTGAGATGTTCCAACATGCCGTTGATTTCTACTCTGCCCTCTATAAGGCGAAGGATTGTGATCCTCTGTGTGCGGAACAGTTGTCACAAGGTCTTCCTTAATTGGGCCCTGAACAGAGAGCTGCTTTTGGACTCTGACATTACTCTGCAGGAGCTGTCCACAGCAGTTATGCAGCTCTCAACAGGCCGAGCCCCTGGCATCGATGGTTTACCATCTGAGTTCTATAAGCACTTTTGGGAGTCTATTGGGGAGGATTTTTATGAAGTGGTGTGTGAGCCTTTTCATGAGGGCTTATCTTCCTGCTATGCTTTCATTGTTGCCAAAATGTGTCTATTTTTAAAAATTGCCGACCCTGTTGTATTGTAGTGTACAATTATATCTAAGTATCTCTCAAACAGGTTGAAAGAGTATCTGGGGCTGTTGGTCCACAAGGACCCGTCCTACTGTGTACCTGACCACTCTATCGTTGATAACTTGTTTCTGATAAGAGATGTTTTAGACATTTGTAAACTACCTGATGTAAATGTGGGTTTACTTTCTTTAGATCAGGAGAAGCTTTTGATCGTGTGGACCACCAGTATTTGTTCAAAACAATGAAAGCCTTTGGGTTTGGGGATGTGTTTTTGTCTTGGATGAGTTTACTGTATGCTGGGGCCTCATGTATGGTGAAGGTGGGGGGTGGTTTGAGTTGCCCCATCCCCATCCAAAGGGGTATCAGGCAGGGAGGCCTAATTTCAGGACAGTTATTCTGTCTGGTAATTGAACCAATGCTTTGTTTTTTAAGAGCGAGGCTTACTGGTTTCTCTGTGCCAGGAGTAATGAAGGGTCCAACGATGGCACTGTCTGTGTATGCTGATGACAGTTTTATTACAGGGGATGAGGATGTTAACGCTTTAAAGATGTATGAGAAGGCCTCCTCAGGTAGAGTCAATTGGGGAAAGAATGAATCGCTGTGGGCAGGTCAGCTTCAGACGGGGTCAACTCCACAGTTACCAGGGGGATTCAGATAGGGTCCGCTCCATGGTTACCAGGGGGCTTCAGACGGGGTCCACTCCACGGTTACCAGGGGGGATTCAGATAGGGTCCGCTCCACAGTTACCAGGGGGATTCAGATAGGGTCCTCTCCACGGTTACCAGGGGGGCTTCAGACGGGGTCCACTCCACGGTTACCAGGGGGATTCAGATAGGGTCCGCTCCACGGTTACCAGGGGGCTTCAGATAGAGTCCACTCCACAGTTACCAGGGGGATTCAGATAGGGTCCACTCCACAGTTACCAGGGGGCTTCAGATAGGGTCCGCTCCATGGTTACCAGGGGGGTTCAGATAGGGTCCGCTCCACGGTTACCAGGGGGATTCAGATAGGGTCCGCTCCACGGTTACCAGGGGGCTTCAGATAGGGTCCACTCCACAGTTACCAGGGGGATTCAGATAGGGTCCACTCCACTGTTACCAGGGGGCTTCAGATAGGGTCCACTCCACGGTTACCAGGGGGATTCAGATAGGGTCCGCTCCACGGTTACCAGGGGGCTTCAGATAGGGTCCACCCCATGGTTACCAGGGGGATTCAGATAGGGTCCGCTCCACGGTTACCAGGGGGATTCAGATAGGATCTACTCCACGGTTACAAGGGGGGCTTCAGATAGGGTCCACTCCACGGTTACCAGGGGGCTTCAGATAGGGTCCACTCCACGGTTACCAGGGGGCTTCAGATAGGGTCCACTCCACGGTTACCAGGGGGCTTCAGATAGGGTCCACTCCACGGTTACCAGTGTGATTCAGATAGGGTCCACTCCACGGTTACCAGGGGGGCTTCAGATAGGGTCCACTCCACGGTTACCAGGGGGATTCAGATAGGGTCCACTCCACAGTTACCAGGGGGGCTTCAGATGGGGTCCACTCCACGGTTACCAGGGGGATTCAGATAGGGTCCACTCCACGGTTACCAGGGTGCTTCAGATAGGGTCCACTCCACGGTTACCAGGGGGATTCAGATAGGGTCCGCTCCACTGTTACCAGGGGGCTTCAGATAGAGTCCACTCCACAGTTACCAGGGGGATTCAGATAGGGTCCACTCCACAGTTACCAGGGGGCTTCAGATAGGGTCCGCTCCATGGTTACCAGGGGGGTTCAGATAGGGTCCGCTCCACGGTTACCAGGGGGATTCAGATAGGGTCCGCTCCTCGGTTACCAGGGGGCTTCAGATAGGGTCCACTCCACAGTTACCAGGGGGATTCAGATAGGGTCCACTCCACAGTTACCAGGGGGCTTCAGATAGGGTCCGCTCCATGGTTACCAGGGGGGTTCAGATAGGGTCCGCTCCACGGTTACCAGGGGGCTTCAGATAGGGTCCGCTCCATGGTTACCAGGGGTATTCAGATAGGGTCCGCTCCACGGTTACCAGGGGGATTCAGATAGGGTCCACTCCACGGTTACCAGGGGGCTTCAGATAGGGTCCGCTCCACAGTTACCAGGGGGGCTTCAGACGGGGTCCACTCCACGGTTACCAGGGGGCTTCAGATAGGGTCCTCTCCACGGTTACCAGGGGGGCTTCAGATAGGGTCCACTCCACAGTTACCAGGGGGTTTCAGATAGGGTCCACTCCACGGTTACCAGGGGGATTCAGATAGGGTCCACTCCACAGTTACCAGGGGGCTTCAGATAGGGTCCGCTCCATGGTTACCAGGGGGGTTCAGATAGGGTCCGCTCCACGGTTACCAGGGGGATTCAGATAGGGTCCTCTCCTCGGTTACCAGGGGGCTTCAGATAGGGTCCACTCCACAGTTACCAGGGGGATTCAGATAGGGTCCACTCCACAGTTACCAGGGGGCTTCAGATAGGGTCCGCTCCATGGTTACCAGGGGGGTTCAGATAGGGTCCGCTCCACGGTTACCAGGGGGCTTCAGATAGGGTCCGCTCCATGGTTACCAGGGGTATTCAGATAGGGTCCGCTCCACGGTTACCAGGGGGATTCAGATAGGGTCCTCTCCACGGTTACCAGGGGGGCTTCAGATAGGGTCCACTCCACAGTTACCAGGGGGTTTCAGATAGGGTCCACTCCACGGTTACCAGGGGGATTCAGATAGGGTCCACTCCACAGTTACCAGGGGGATTCAGATAGGGTCCACTCCACTGTTACCAGGGGGCTTCAGATAGGGTCCACTCCACAGTTACCAGGGGGATTCAGATAGGGTCCGCTCCATGGTTACCAGGGGGGTTCAGATAGGGTCCGCTCCACGGTTACCAGGGGGCTTCAGATAGGGTCCGCTCCATGGTTACCAGGGGTATTCAGATAGGGTCCGCTCCACGGTTACCAGGGGGATTCAGATAGGGTCCTCTCCACGGTTACCAGGGGGGCTTCAGATAGGGTCCACTCCACAGTTACCAGGGGGTTTCAGATAGGGTCCACTCCACGGTTACCAGGGGGATTCAGATAGGGTCCACTCCACAGTTACCAGGGGGATTCAGATAGGGTCCACTCCACTGTTACCAGGGGGCTTCAGATAGGGTCCACTCCACAGTTACCAGGGGGATTCAGATAGGGTCCACTCCACTGTTACCAGGGGGCTTCAGATAGGGTCCACTCCACGGTTACCAGGGGGATTCAGATAGGGTCCACTCCACAGTTACCAGGGGGATTCAGATAGGGTCCACTCCACTGTTACCAGGGGGCTTCAGATAGGGTCCACTCCACGGTTACCAGGGGGATTCAGATAGGGTCCGCTCCACGGTTACCAGGGGGCTTCAGATAGGGTCCACCCCATGGTTACCAAGGGGATTCAGATAGGGTCCGCTCCACGGTTACCAGGGGGCTTCAGATAGGGTCCACTCCACGGTTACCAGGGGGCTTCAGATAGGGTCCACTCCACGGTTACCAGGGGGCTTCAGATAGTGTCCACTCCACGGTTACCAGGGGGCTTCAGATAGAGTCCACTCCACAGTTACCAGGGGGATTCAGATAGGGTCCACTCCACAGTTACCAGGGGGCTTCAGATAGGGTCCGCTCCATGGTTACCAGGGGGGTTCAGATAGGGTCCGCTCCACGGTTACCAGGGGGATTCAGATAGGGTCCACTCCACAGTTACCAGGGGGCTTCAGATAGGGTCCGCTCCACGGTTACCAGGGGGATTCAGATAGGGTCCGCTCCACGGTTACCAGGGGGCTTCAGATACGGTCCGCTCCATGGTTACCAGGGGTATTCAGATAGGGTCCGCTCCATGGTTACCAGGAGGATTCAGATAGGGTCCACTCCACGGTTACCAGGGGGCTTCAGATAGGGTCCGCTCCACAGTTACCAGGGGGGCTTCAGACGGGGTCCACTCCACGGTTACCAGGGGGCTTCAGATAGGGTCCTCTCCACGGTTACCAGGGGGGCTTCAGATAGGGTCCACTCCACAGTTACCAGGGGGATTCAGATAGGGTCCACTCCACTGTTACCAGGGGGCTTCAGATAGGGTCCACTCCACGGTTACCAGGGGGATTCAGATAGGGTCCACTCCACAGTTACCAGGGGGATTCAGATAGGGTCCACTCCACTGTTACCAGGGGGCTTCAGATAGGGTCCACTCCACGGTTACCAGGGGGATTCAGATAGGGTCCGCTCCACGGTTACCAGGGGGCTTCAGATAGGGTCCACCCCATGGTTACCAGGGGGATTCAGATAGGGTCCGCTCCACGGTTTCCAGGGGGCTTCAGATAGGGTCCACTCCACGGTTACCAGGGGGCTTCAGATAGGGTCCACTCCACGGTTACCAGGGGGCTTCAGATAGGGTCCACTCCACGGTTACCAGGGGGCTTCAGATAGGGTCCACTCCACGGTTACCAGGGGGGCTTCAGATAGGGTCCACTCCACGGTTACCAGGGGGATTCAGATAGGGTCCACTCCACAGTTACCAGGGGGGCTTCAGATGGGGTCCACTCCACGGTTACCAGGGGGATTCAGATAGGGTCCACTCCACGGTTACCAGGGTGCTTCCGATAGGGTCCACTCCACGGTTACCAGGGGGCTTCAGATAGGGTCCGCTCCACGGTTACCAGGGGGATTCAGATAGGGTCCACTCCACGGTTACCAGGGGGCTTCAGATAGGGTCCACTCCACGGTTACCAGGGGGCTTCAGATAGGGTCCACTCCACGGTTACCAGGGGGATTCAGATAGGGTCCACTCCACGGTTAACAGGGGGCTTCAGATAGGGTCCACTCCACGGTTACCAGGGGGCTTCAGATAGGGTCCACTCCACGGTTACCAGGGGGGCTTCAGATAGGGTCCACTCCACGGTTACCAGGGGGCTTCAGATAGGGTCCACTCCACGGTTACCAGGGTGCTTCAGATAGGGTCCACTCCACGGTTACCAGGGGGATTCAGATAGGGTCCACTCCACGGTTACCATGGGGATTCAGATAGGGTCCGCTCCACGGTTACCAGGGGGATTCAGATAGGGTCCACTCCACGGTTACCAGGGGGCTTCAGATAGAGTCCGCTCCACGGTTTCCAGGGGGGGTTCAGATAGGGTCCACTCCACGGTTACCAGGGGGGCTTCAGATAGGGTCCACTCCATGGTTACCAGGGGCCTCAGATAGGGTCCTCTCCATGGTTACCAGGGGGGCTTCAGATAGGGTCCTCTCCACGGTTACCAGGGGGCTTCAGATAGGGTCCGCTCCACGGTTACCAGGGGGGCTTCAGATAGGGTCCGCTCCACGGTTACCAGGGGGCTTCAGATAGGGTCCACTCCACGGTTACAAGGGGGGCTTCAGATAGGGTCCACTCCACGGTTACCAGGGGGATTCAGATAGGGTCCGCTCCACGGTTACCAGGGGGCTTCAGATAGGGTCCGCCCCATGGTTACCAG
This sequence comes from Salvelinus namaycush, assembly GCF_016432855.1. Lineage (NCBI taxonomy): Eukaryota > Metazoa > Chordata > Actinopteri > Salmoniformes > Salmonidae > Salvelinus > Salvelinus namaycush. The sequence goes on along the minus strand of NW_024060659.1, from coordinate 4,726 downwards.
GGGGATTCAGATAGGGTCTGCTCCACGGTTACCAGGGGGCTTCAGATAGGGTCCACTCCACGGTTACCAGGGGGCTTCAGATAGGGTCCACTCCACGGTTACCAGGGGGCTTCAGATAGGGTCCACTCCACGGTTACCAGGGGGGCTTCAGATAGGGTCCACTCCACGGTTACCAGGGGGATTCAGATAGGGTCCACTCCACAGTTACCAGGGGGGCTTCAGATGGGGTCCACTCCACGGTTACCAGGGGGATTCAGATAGGGTCCGCTCCACGGTTACCAGGGTGCTTCAGATAGGGTCCACTCCACGGTTACCAGGGGGCTTCAGATAGGGTCCGCTCCACGGTTACCAGGGGGCTTCAGATAGGATCCACTCCACGGTTACCAGGGGGTTTCAGATAGGGTCCACTCCACAGTTACCAGGGGGGCTTCAGATAGGGTCCGCTCCACGGTTACCAGGGGGCTTTAGATAGGGTCCGCTCCACGGTTACCAGGGGGCTTCAGATAGGGTCCACTCCACGGTTACCAGGGGGATTCAGATAGGGTCCGCTCCACGGTTACCAGGGGGATTCAGATAGGGTCCACTCCACGGTTACCAGGGGGCTTCAGATAGAGTCCGCTCCACGGTTACCAGGGGGGGTTCAGATAGGGTCCACTCCACGGTTACCAGGGGGGCTTCAGATAGGGTCCACTCCACGGTTACCAGGGGTATTCAGATAGGGTCCACTCCACGGTTACCAGGGGGGCTTCAGATAGGGTCCGCTCCACGGTTACCAGGGGGCTTCAGATAGGGTCAACTCCACGGTTACCAGGGGGCTTCAGATAGGGTCCACTCCACGGTTACCAGGGGGATTCAGATAGGGTCCGCTCCACGGTTACCAGGGGGGCTTCAGATAGGGTCCACTCCACGGTTACCAGGGGGCTTCAGCTCGGGTCCACTCCACAGTTACCAGGGGGATTCAGATAGGATCCACTCCACGGTTACCAGGGGGATTCAGATAGGGTCCACTCCACGGTTACCAGGATGATTCAGATAGGGTCCACTCCAGGTCAGCTTCAGATAGGGTCCGCTCCACGGTTACCAGGATGATTCAGATAGGGTCCACTCCACAGTTACCAGGGGAAGGAAAGAGGAAGAAGGAGGAGACATGGAGGAGGAGGGGAGAGACATGGGGGAGGAGGGAGGAGACATGGGGGAGGAGGGAGGAGACATGGGGGAGGAGGGAGGAGACATGGGGGAGGAGGGAGGAGACATGGGGGAGGAGGGAGGAGACATGGGGGAGGAGGGAGGAGACATGGGGGAGGAGGGAGGAGACATGGGGTAGGAGGGAGGAGACATGGGGGAGGAGGGAGGAGACATGGGGGAGGAGGAAGGAGACATGGAGGAGGGGAGAGACATGGGGGAGGAGGGAGGAGACATGGGGGAGGAGGGAGGAGACATGGGGGAGGAGGGAGGAGACATGGGGGAGGAGGGAGGAGACATGGGGGAGGAGGGAGGAGACATGGGGGAGGAGGGAGGAGACATGGGGGAGGAGGGAGGAGACATGGAGGAGGGGAGAGACATGGGGGAGGAGGGAGGAGACATGGGGGAGGGGAGAGACATGGGGGAGGAGGGAGGAGACATGGGGGAGGGGATAGACATGGAGGAGGAGGGAGGAGACATGGAGGAGGAGGGGAGAGACATGGGGGAGGAGGGGGGAGACATGGGTGAGGAGACATGGAGGAGACATGGAGGAGGAGGGAGGAGACATAGGGGAGGAGGGAGTAGACATGGGGGAGGAGGGAGGAGACATGGGAGAGGAGGGATGAGACATGGGGGAGGAGGGAGGAGACATGGGGGTGGAGGGAGGAGACATGGAGGAGGGGAGAGACATGGGGGAGGAGGGGGAGACACGGGGGAGGAGGGGAAGACATGGAGGAGGGGAGAGACATGGGGGAGGAGGGGGGAGACTTGGGGGAGGAGGGGGAGACACATGGAGGAGACATGGGGAGGAGGGGGAGACATGGAAGAGGGGAGAGACATGGGGGAGGAGGGGGAGAGACATGGAGGAGACATGGGGAGGAGGGAGGAGACATGGAAGAGGAGGGAGGAGACATGGAGGAGGGGGGAGACATGGGGGAGGAGGGGGAGACATGGGGGAGGTGGGGGAGACATGGGAGATGAGGTAGGAGACATGGAGGAGGAGGGAGGAGACATGGAGGAGGGGAGCGACATGGGGGAGGAGGGGGAGAGACATGGAGGAGACAGGGGGGGGAGGGGGAGACATGGGAGAGGAGGGAGGAGACATGGGGAGGAGGGGGAGACATGGGAGAGTAGGGAGGAGACAGGGAGGAGGAGAGAGGAGACATAGAGGAGGAGGGAGGAGACATGGAGGAGGAGGGGAGAGACATGGGGGAGGAGGGGGAGAGACATGGAGGAGACATGGGGAGGAGGGGGAGAGACATGGGAGGAGAGAAATCAGGAAAAGAGGAGACGAGAAGAGGAATTGAGGAAAGAGGAGACAAAGACAGGAATCGAGGAGAAGAGGAGAAGAATTGTGGAATGGGGAGACGAGGGGAGGTATCAGGGAAAGAGGAGACGAGGAGAGGAATTGAGGAAAGAGGAGAGTAGAAGAGGAATCAAGGTAAAGCAAAATATTCTAAACATTCCAGAATTAGAATCATTATTATTGTGATTATTATTACAGTGATTCATTCTAATTCTATGATTCTAATTCTATGAGAGAGGGGAAAGAGTGAGAGAGAGAGAGAGAGAGAGAGAGAGAGAGAGAGAGAGAGAGAGAGACAGAGAGAGAGATCACACTATTTGACACAGAGGTGAAATACCTGCTATATGCTGATGACTTGGTACTTCTATCACCAACCAAAGAAGGTCTTCAACAGAAAATTAATATTCTAGAGCAATATTGCCATAATTGGGCCCTGGCAGTAAATTTCCCAAAAACTAAAATCATGATTTTCCAAAAACAAACAGATCTCAGAAACACAAATATAAATTCACCCTGAACAACACCATCATTGAACACACAAAAAATTACACCTACCTTGGTCTGACCATATCTGCATCGGGAAACTTTAATAGGGCAGTGAATGCACTCAAAGAAAAAGCCCGCAGAGCATTGTATGCAATAAAAATGAAATTATTCAAAATCAACATCCCAATTAGAATTTGGACCAAAATATTTGACAGTGTAATCCTACCAATAGCTTTTTATGGAAGTGAGGTTTGGGGGCCACTCAATAAACTGGACTTTAAAATGTGGGACAAACATCCAATTGAAGCCCTATATGCAGAATTCTGTCGGAAAATCCTACAAGTCCAGAGAAATACACCAACTAATGCATGTAGGGCAGAATTGGGCCGCTTTCCAGTAATAATGAAAATACAGAAAAGATCATTAAAATTTTGGCTACATCTAAATTCAAGTCCAAATTCGAGTCTGCAATTTAAAGCACTTCAAACCCAAGAGCTGAGCCCAGAAACGAGCCCTCTCAGTCAGCTGGTGTTGGACCTAACCAACCAAGCTGACACCAGCACTGCTTCAAAAGAAAGAATTCCAATAAACAAAATCATGAACCAATCAAAGGACTCATATATACAACATTGGAAAAACGAAACAAAATCCCAAAGCCGACTAAATTGCTATCTGACCCTAAACAGAGAATATGAATTGGCTGAATATCTCTACTCTGTCAGAGATACGAAGCAGAGACAGATCCTTACCAAGTACAGGCTGAGTGACCACCGATTGGCAATAGAAACCGGCAGACATAAAAATACATGGCTACCCAAAGAGGAGCGTGTATGTGGTCACTGCACGACAGGGGAGGTAGAAACAGAGATGCACTTTCTCCTTTACTGTGATAAATATTCCTCACCAAGAGATTCATTATTCACAGAAATGACTACATTTATTCCAAATTTTAACTTATTAAACCCAGAGGAAAAACTAAAAATACTCATGGGCGAAGGAGCAATGGCTCCTCTTGCAGCCAAATATGTATTTGCCTGCCATAGCCTGAGAGACACTGAATAATAACATCTGCATAGTAAGCAGTAACTTACTTATTATGACTGTTATTGTTATTACTGTTATTGTTATTACTATTATTATTGTTGTTTATCATTCCAAATAGTAGTGGTATGGGTGGTAATGGTAATGATAGCAGTTTAGTGATGGTGGTGGTGGTAGTGGTGGTAATGATGATAGTAGTTGTAGTACCGATGTAATGGTGAAGATGACCGTTATTTAGTTATAAGTTAGTTATAGTTTAATTTTTATATTTTTTATTACAATGTATATTGTATACATTGTTGCTTTGGCAATATTGACACAATGTTTTTCATGCCAATAAAGCAGCTTGAATTTGAATTTGAATTTGAGAGAGAGAGCATGAGGGATTGAGGTAGTAGAGTCTGTTCGAGAGAGAGATGAAGGGAAAAGGAGCAAGTAGAGAGGTAGTGAACCCTGTTACAAGGTGAAATAAGTTCATTAGTGAGAGCTAGGAGGTGAAATGACTTTTTACACCAGGTCACAGAAACTAGACCCCACCCACTTATCTATACCCTCTCACTCTCACACTCTCTCTCTCACACTGTCTCTCTCTCTCTCTCTCTCTCTCTCTCTCTCTCTCTCTCTCTCTCTCTCTCTCTCTCTCTCTCTCTCTCTCTCTCTCTCTCTCTCTCTCTCTCTCTCTGTCTCCCTCTCTGTCTCTCTTACTCTCTG
>NW_024060658.1:20000-22236 GCF_016432855.1 Salvelinus namaycush | reverse complement strand
CTACTACTACTACTACTACTACCACTGCCACTACTACTACTACGACTACTACCACTACCATAACCATTGCTACTACTATTACTATTACTACTGCTACTACTACTACTACTACTACTACTACCACTGCCACTACTACTACTACTTCTACTACTACTACTACTACTAACACTACTAACACTACTATTACTACTACTACTACTACTACTACCACTACTACTACTACTACTACTACTACTACTACTACTACTACTACTACTACCACTGATATTACTACTACTACTACCACTACTACTACTACTACTACTACTACTACCACTGCTATTACTACTACTACTACTACTACCACTACCACTGCTACTACTACTACTACTACTACTACTACTACTACTACCACCACTGCTAGTACTACTACTACTACTACTACCACTACTATTACTACTACTACCACTGCTACTACTACTACCACTACTACTACTACCACTGCTATTACTACTACTACTACTACTACTACTACCACTACTATTACTACTACCACTACTACTACTGCTAATAAAATAATAATAATAATAATAATAATACTACCAGTACTATTACTACTTCTACTACTACTACTACTACTACTACCACTACTACTACTACTACTACTACTACTACTACTACACTACTACTACTACTACTACCACTACCACTAGGCTATACTACTACTACTACCACCACTGCTATTACTACTACTACTACTACTACTACTACTACTACTACCACTACTACTACTACTACTACCACTGCTACTACTACTACTACTACTACTACTACAACAACAACTACCACTGCTACTACTACTACTACCACTACTACTACTACTACTACTACTACTACTACTACTACTACTACTACTACCACCACTACTACTACTACTACTACTACTACTACTACCACTGCTATTACTACTACTACTACTACCACTGCTAGTACTATTACTACTACTACTACTACTACTACTACTACTACTACTACTACTACAACAACTACTACTACCACTACCACTACAGTACTGTTCTCATTGGCACTCTCTGTGTCTTCTAGCAATGACTGCTTCAGGAGATTGGTTGAAGAACAGAGGCATGAGTGTGGTCTTCTGGGTAGAGACTGAGGAGGAGAAGAGACAATGAGATCATCTTGCTTGGCTTCACCGCGATCAGGGGACGACTGACTGCACCCTAAGGGGGTTGGGGCTAGAGAAGAGAAGATGAGGAGAAGGAGTGGAAAGGAGTAGATGAGAGGAGTCGAGGTCAGAGGAAAGGAGAGGCGAGGAGAGGAAATGAGAGGAAGGTTAGAATTAGAGAACAGAGCTGTATTTATTAAGTAACCTAGAGATGAACAGCAACAAGGGAATAAATGAATGTACTGATGTATTTGATGTGGTTTCAGGTCAAAGAGACAGAGAAGATAGATAGAGAGAGATATAGAAAGAATGAGAAGATATAGAGAGAGAGAGATAGAGAGAGAGAAAGAGAGAGAACAGAGGAGCAGAGTGCTCAGAATGAACATGGAGTGAAAATGCGAAAAGAGAAACAGGAAAAGAGAGAGGATATAGATACAGAGAAAGCTGATGGAGATACAGAGAGAGGATATAGATACAGAGAAAGCTGATAGAGATACAGAGATAGATGATAGAGATACAGAGAGAGTATATAGATACAGAGAAAGCTGATAGAGATACAGAGATAGAGGATATAGATACAGTTAGAGAGGATAGAGAAACAGAGAGAGATGATAGAGATACAGAGAGAGATGATAGAGATACAGATAGAGAGAATAGAGAAACAGAGAGAGATGATAGAGATACAGAGAGAGGACATAGATACAGAGAAAGCTGATAGAGATACAGAGAGAGGATATAGATACAGAGAGAGAAAGAGAGAGATGATAGAGATACAGAGAGAGAGAGAACAGAGGATAGAGATACAGATAGAGAGGATAGAGATACAGAGAGAAAGGATAGAGATACAGAGAGAGAGGATAGATATACAGAGAGGGAAAGAGAGAGAGGATAGATATACAGAGAGGGAAAGAGAGAGGGGATAGATATACAGAGAGAGAGAGAGAGAACAGAGGATAGAGATACAGAGAGAGAGGATAGATATTCAGAGAGGGAAAGAGAGAGAGGATAGATATACAGAGAGAGGATAGACATACAGAGAGAGAAAGAGAGAGAGGATAGATATACAGAGAGAGA
>NW_024060658.1:0-15000 GCF_016432855.1 Salvelinus namaycush | reverse complement strand
TTTCGCACCCTCGCCGCTGAGAGCGGCTGGAATGAGGAGGCCCTTCAGGGAGCATTCCAGAACGTGCTCACTGAGACCATCAAGGACGAGTTGGTGTCCAGGGATGAGCCTGATGGACTCGATGAACTCATCTCTCTCGCCATCCGCATCGACAACCGTCTCTGTGAGCGTCGGAGGGATAGAGTAGGTAGGGTTGCATATACCATTACATCTGCTTCAGTGCCTTGTCCTCCTTCTCCGACTGCAACCCTTTCCAAGGCTCTTCCCGATCCTGAACCCATGCAGCTCGGCCGGGCCCGTCTCTCTCTCTCCAGAGGAGAGGCAGCGGAAAATCGGCGCCAGGAGCTGCCTATACTGTGGCCAGGTTGGTCAATTTGTCTCCTTGTTCCCTGCGTCCAGCAAAAGAGGAGGCTCGGCAGTAGTGGGGGATATACTGTTGAGCCAAATTGCCTGCCCATCTTCCCCCAGACCCATGCTTGAAGGCAACCTTGTGTGTCAGAGCTTATCCTCTGTCTGCTCTCATCGAGTCAGGCGCCGACAGGAGCTTCCTGGACCGAGGTGTCGTTACCCAGTTGGGCCTGGACACTGTCCCACTCGATTCACCCCTCGATGCCAACGCTCTCAACGGACAGCTCCTAGCCCATGTCTGTGAGAGAACAGTCCCTGTCATCTCTCTGGAAACCAGCAGGAAAAGATCGGTTTCCACATAATCAACTGTCCTTACTCCCCCCTGGTTCTTGGCAATCCATGGTTAAAGCTACACAACCCACAGATTGACTGGACCGCCGAAAAGGTAACAACTTGGAGTTAATTTTGTCACTCTAATTGTCTACATTCTGCCCTTCCCCCTACCTTGTCTGTGCCTCAGTTCATTCCAGAACCTCCGGACCTGTCATCAGTTCCTCCTGAGTATCACGATCTAGCTCTTGTGTTCAGCAAGCACCACGCCCTGTCGCTGCCACCTCATCGGCCGTACGTCTGCGCCATTGACCTCTAGCCTGGAGCTTCTCTTCCCAGTAGCCGGATATTTAACCTCTTTCGCCCTGAGCAAGAGGCTATGGAGAGGTACATCCAGGATTATCTGGCTGCAGGACTTATCAAGCCATCTTCCTCCCTGGTGGGTGCTGGGTTTTTCTTTGTGAAGAAGGATGGGTCACTGAGGCTGTGCATAGACTTCCATGGGCTGAATAATATCACAGTAAAGAACAATTACCCCTTGCCACTCATCAGCCCCCCTCCATGGTGCCACGGTGTTCACCAAACTCGACCTCTGGAATGCCTACCACCTTGTCCGTATAAGAGAGGGGGATGAGTGGAAGACTGCATTCAACACAACACTGGGTCACTGAGTATGTGGTCTTGCCTTTTGGTCTTACTAACGCCCCTGCTGTTTTCCAGAACCTAGTCAATGATGTGCTGAGGGATGTGATTGGACACTTCGTTTTTGTCTATTTAGATGACATCCTGATTTTTTCCAAGGACCCTGAGGCTCACCAGCAACACGTTCGCCAAGTTCCAAGGACCCTGAGGCTCACCAGCAACACGTTCGCCAAGTTCCAAGGACCCTGAGGCTCACCAGCAACACGTTCGCCAAGTTCCAAGGACCCTGAGGCTCACCAGCAACACGTTCGCCAAGTTCCAAGGACCCTGAGGCTCACCAGCAACACGTTCGCCAAGTTCCAAGGACCCTGAGGCTCACCATCAACACGTTGGCCAAGTTCTTCAACGCTGTTGGAGAATAAGCTTTTTGTTAAAAATGTAAGTTCCATGCTGCCTCAGTGTCTTTCCTGGGTTATATTATTGCACAGGGACAGTTACGTATGGACCCCGCCAAGGTCATGGCAGTCAGAGTGGCCTGCGCCCTCCAACCTGAAGCAGCTACAACGTTTCCTGGGGCAAAGTTTTACAGACGTTTCATCCGCAACTACAGCCGTCGGGCTGCACCTCTCACCTCCACCTCCACTCCGTTCCACTGGACTCCTGAGGCAGAGGCAACATTCCTGGAACTCAAACGTCGCTTCACCTTCTTTCCGGTCCTTACTCAGCCCGAGCCAGGACTCCAGTTCGTCGTGGAGGTGGACGCCTCTGACACCGGGGTAGGTGCTGTTCTGTCTCAACGTTCCCCCGCTGATCAGAAGGTCCACCCATGTGCATTCTTTTCCCGTAAGCTCTCACCTGCAGAGAGGAATTTTGACATCGGACACTCCTGGCAGTTAAGCTGGCTCTTGAGGAATGGCGTCACTGGCTGGAGGGCTCTGTCCCCCCTTCATCGTGTTGACTGACCATAAAAACCTGTACTACATCCAGACCGCCAAACATCTGAACTCCCGGCAAGCCAGGTGGGCCTTGTTCTTCGGTAGATTCAATTTCACACTCACTTATCGCCTCGGTTCAAAGAATACCAAGCCTGATGCCTTCTCCCGCCAGTTCACCACCGACAACACGGGTACCGAACCAGAAGCCATTGTGCCGTCCACCTGCATCGTTGCCGCCGTCGCCTGGGAGATCAAGTCCCGTATTCAATAAATACCGTGGTTACTTCATCCCAGTCTCCTTGTCTGAGTCTGCTCTTGGGTTTCCCTGTTCCACTCTGCGTAACACTTAACCCCTACCTTTACCCTAACCCTAAACATAACCCTTACCCTAACCTTAACCCTTACCTTAACCATTTTAAATGACAGCTTCGATGGGGGAAGGGACGTCCAAAGGATCCCGGTTAGCACAGACCAGAGTAGAATGGTGGGAGGAAACAGGTGGATTTGATATGTTTGAAGAATGTTTTCTGAGGGGAGTCTGGAACACTGTAGTTCCAACATTCTCTCTCTCTTTATTGAATGGATCTCTGGAGGGAAAAGGAGTAACAGTCTGTTGTTATATAAGAGGCCCTGTAGTGCTGTGTTGCTTTGTAACAGGACTTACCCCCACAACAACCTCAGTACCCTCTGACTGACAGTATGGTGTCTTTAACTCAGACTGTTATCTATAGTAGACTGACAGTCTGGTGTCTTTAACTCAGACTGTTATCTATAGTAGACTGACAGTATGGTGTCTTTAACTCAGACTGTTATCTATAGTAGACTGACAGTCTGGTGTCTTTAACTCAGACTGTTATCTATAGTAGACTGACAGTATGGTGTCTTTAACTCAGACTGTTATCTATAATAGACTGACAGTATGGTGTCTTTAACTCAGACTGTTATCTATAGTAGACTGACAGTATGGTGTCTTTAACTCAGACTGTTATCTATAGTAGACTGACAGTATGGTGTCTTTAACTCAGACTGTTATCTATAGGGGGACCCAGCATCAGTTACTATACTATTCTCTGTCTGATAGGGGCCCAGCATCAGTTACTATACTATTTTCTGTCTGATAGGGGGACCCAGCATCAGTTACTATACTATTCTCTGTCTGATAGGGGCCCAGCATCAGTTACTATACTATTTTCTGTCTGATAGGGGGACCCAGCATCAGTTACTATACTATTCTCTGTCTGATAGGGGCCCAGCATCAGTTACTATACTATTCTCTGTCTGATAGAGGGACCCAGCATCAGTTACTATACTATGCTCTGTCTGATAGGGGGACCCAGCATCAGTTACTATACTATTCTCTGTCTGATAGGGGGGCCAGCATCAGTTACTATACTATTCTCTGTCTCATTGGGGCCCAGCATCAGTTACTATACTATTCTCTGTCTCATTGGGGCCCATCATCAGTTACTATACTATTCTCTGTCTGATAGGGGGACCCAGCATCAGTTACTATACTATTCTCTGTCTGATAGGGGGGCCAGCATCAGTTACTATACTATTTTCTGTCTGATAGGGGCCCAGCATCAGTTACTATACTATTCTCTGTCTCATTGGGGCCCAGCATCAGTTACTATACTATTCTCTGTCTGATAGGGGGCCCAGCATCAGTTACTATACTATTTTCTGTCTCATTGGGGCCCAGCATCAGTTACTATACTATTCTCTGTCTCATTGGGGCCCAGCATCAGTTACTATACTATTCTCTGTCTGATAGGGGCCCAGCATCAGTTACTATACTATTCTCTGTCTGATAGGGGCCCAGCATCAGTTACTATACTATTCTCTGTCTGATAGGGGGACCCAGCATCAGTTACTATACTATTTTCTGCCTTGCCTGCTGCTCTCCTCCGACTCCCCTCATTGGTCTCGCTCCAATCTGACCACCCAATCAGATCGTAGGGAGTGAGTCTGTGTGTTGAATAACAACTCAATCTCCTATCTGGGGTTTATAATATTATCATATTATCACCCTCTCTTTCTCTATCTCTCTCTCTATCTCTCTCTATCTCTATCACTATCTCTCTCTCTCACTATCTCTATATCTCTCTCTCTCTATCTCTCTCTATCTATCACCCTCTCTCTCTCTCTCTCTCTCTCTCTCTCTCCCTCTCTCTCTCTCTCTCTCTCTCTCTCTCTCTCTCTCTCTCTCTCTCTCTATATATATATCTCTCTCTCTATCACCCTCTCTCTCTATATATATATCTCTCTATATCACCCCCTCTCTCTCTCTCTCTCTCTCTCTCTCTCTCTCCCTCTCTCTCTCTCTCTCTCTCTCTCTATATCTCTCTCTCTATCACCCTCTCTCTTTCTCTCTCTCTCTCTCTCTCTCTCTCTCTCTCTCTCTCTCTCTCTCTCTCTCTCTCTCTCTCTCTCTCTATCTATCACCCTCTCTATCTCTCTCTATCACCCTCTCTCTCTGTCTAACACCCTCTCTCTCTCTCTCTCTCTCTCTCTCTCTCTCTCTCTCTCTCCCTCTCTCTCTCTCTCTATATATCTCTCTTTCTATCACTCTCTCTCTCTCTCTCTCTCTCTCTCTCTCTCTCTCTCTCTCTCTCTCTCTCTCTCTCTCTCTCTCTCTCTCTCTCTCTCTCTCTCTATCTATCACCCTCTCTATCTCTCTCTATCTATCACCCTCTCTCTCTATCTAACACCCTCTCTCTCTCTCTCTCTCTCTCTCTCCATGTTTTCCACTGTAACTGTTAATTCCCTGTAATATGTGTTTTAGTTGGTATTTCCCCGTCACGTGTCTCTTCCGTTACACTAGTCATTTGATGTCCTGGATTGATATTAGATGGATGTAGATGATTGTTTATTGTTGCATGTGTTCATGTGTTCATGTATGCATGTGTTCATGTGTTCATGTGTTTTTATGTTCATGTGTTTTTGTGTTCATGTGTTTTTGTGTTCATGTGTTCATGTGTTCATGTGTTTTTGTGTTCATGTGTTCATGTGTTCTTGTGTTCATGTGTTCATATGTTTTTGTGTTCATGTGTTCATGTGTTCATGTGTTTTTGTGTTTTTGTGTTCATGTGTTCATGTGTTCATGTGTTTTTGTGTTCATGGAAGTAAACGGTGTTGTTTTTCTATTCCTGTGGATGTGATGACATGTAGACGTTTTTAGAGTGGGTTCTTAATTATTAAACACAGTGCATTACCGACCGACTGGCCAACGGAGCGACCGTCACACACCCATACACACACGCACGCACGCACGCAGACAGACAGACAGACAGACAGACAGACAGACAGACAGACAGACAGACAGACAGACAGACAGACAGACAGACAGACAGACAGACAGACAGATACAGACAGATACAGACAGACAGATACAGACAGATACAGACAGGTACAGACAGACAGACAGACAGACAGACAGACAGACAGACAGACAGACAGACAGACAGACAGACAGATACAGACAGATACAGACAGACAGATACAGACAGATACAGACAGGTAACAGACAGACAGACAGACAGACAGACAGACAGACAGACAGACAGACAGACAGACAGACAGACAGACAGACAGACAGACAGACAGACAGACAGACAGACAGACAGACAGATACAGACAGATACAGACAGACAGATACAGACAGATACAGACAGGTACAGACAGACAGACAGACAGACAGACAGACAGACAGACAGACAGACAGACAGACAGACAGACAGACAGACAGACAGACAGACAGACACCAAACTGTGGTCGACCATAAATAGGTCATAGCCAAGGAGAGAAACGGCAGAGCGGAGTGGTGGGGTGGCAACCCAGGGATGTAGAAATGATTCTGTCAGTCTCAGAGGAGTGTGTGTGCATGGCATGTGTGTGTGTGTGTGTGTGTGTGTGTGTGTGTGTGTGTGTGTGTGTGTGTGTGTGTGTGTGTGTGTGTGTGTGTGTGTGTGTGTGTGTGTGTGTGTGTGTGTGTGTGTGTGTGTGTGTGTGTTGTGCGTGCGTGCGTGCCTGCCTGCATGCCTGCCTGCCTCTCTGAGGAGTATTGTATTGGCCGGCAGCCCATGGTGTTACACTGTGGAGGCTTCCTAAGTACAACACAGCTTGAAGAGAAAGGTTCCCCCTTGGGAGCAGCAGCAGCAGAACAGCAACACGTCTGATGTGATGATAACTCTGTCAGACTGGCCTGGCCTGGCCACACCCTATCACCCTGCTGTGTGTGTGTGTAGCATACTATAGCATAGCATAGCATAACAATAGACAGAGATTTGGCACAGGATACAGGAGATCTTTGTCCTTGTAAATATGATCCATTACTTCTGCGAGGGCATCGGTCTTGAATGGAATGGTGTGTGTGTGCTTTATTTATCCTCACACAGCTCTGGAACTTGTCAGTGCTGTCAAGTGCTGTGTGTGTGTGTGTGTGTGTGTGTGTGTGTGTGTGTGTGTGTGTGTGTGTGTGTGTGTGTGTGTGCGTGCGTGCGTGCGTGCGTGCGTGCGTGCGTGCGTGCGTGCGTGCGTGCGTGCGTGCGTGCGTGCGTGCGTGAGGCTGGGGGAAGCTCAGGTCACACCCAGAGTATCCAGTTTCACACCCCAGAGCTCTACTGGGAACAAGGGAACAAAGACCATGGGGTTGTGGAAGAAATGTGTTATGGAAGGAATGTATGGGTTCTAGAAACTAACCCTGGGTTCAAACACATATTCCTGGGTTCTGGAATCTATCCCTGGTTTCTAAAACCTATCCCTGGGTTCTAAAACCTATCCCTGGGTTCTGGAATCTATCCCTGGTTTCTAAAACCTATCCCTGGGTTCTAGAGCAATCACTGGGTTATGTAAGCTATACCTGGTTTCTAACAGCTATCCCTGGATTCTGGAAACTATATCTGGGTTCTGGAAGCTATCGCTGGGTTCTAGAAGCTATCCCTGGGTTATAGAGCTATTCCTGGGTTCAAGAAGTCCTGGGTTCTAGAAGCTATCCCTGGTTTCTAGAAGCTATCCCTGAATTCTGGAAGCTATTCCTGGGTTCTAGAAGCTGTCATTGGGGTTCCCTGGTTTCTGGAAGCTATTCCGAACTCTTACAGGGATACAAGGCCAGATGTTGGACCTAATACGAGGCCAGATGTTGGACCTTCAAATTCCTGACTTTTATTTTCAAATATTTAGGAGCTTTAAAAGAGCTCCATGTGTTAACTCCAGACGCCGCAGGTGTCACTATGTAAGATATTCTGGGCATACTGTAGGGGGAACAAGTCAGAACCATGTAGAATTATGGGAAGGTAGTACAATAATAAAGTTGTTTTTTCTATATAATTGGAAACAGCTCCATTAACAAGAGCTGGGGCGCTGACTTGGCATCCCCACAGTTCCCATACTCCCCTAACTCCCTTAACTCCCTCCACCAATATTCTGCATGGGATGTCTTTGATCGTCAGTTAGCTACACCATGTCAGTACATCACAACACGCCACAACAGATAGATAGATAGCCTGGTAGGGAGAGGCAGCTAAGAGGATGAGAACCCAACACTGTTTTAAGTGTCCCAAATGGCACCCTATTCCCTGTAGAGTGCACTTCTTTTGACCAGACCCCTATGAGCCCTGGCCAAAAATAGTGCACCACAAAAAAATAGTGCACTTTGGAACGCAGACTGTGTAATCAGAAACATACTGGTTTTCATTTACGTTTGGCACGATCTTCCAAGGCTTTACCAGTGTTGTGATTGGCTGTAGTAGTCTTCTCATTTCTGAGAGATTTAGTGGCAAAGTCTTCATTTTAAAATTGAATCCTGGGCAAAGCGAACCAGGAGCCAGGGATTTAGCCAGCAGATTTAACAGGCTCTCTGGAGTTTATTACTTGTGCTTTGAACTCACCAACACAGTCATGGTCACATGGTCTGTCCGTTTTCAAAGTAGGCTTGGACTACAGCCATCTGGTTGCTATTGGACTAGCCTTAACCTAGCCTAGCTTTAGCCAACATCAGATGTTGGACTAGCCTTAACCTTAGCCAACATCAGATATTGCACTAGCCTTAACCTAGCCTAGCTTTATCCAACATCAGATATTGGACTAGCCTTAACCTTAAAGTAGTCTAGCTTTAGCCAACATCAGATATTGGACTAGCCTTAACCTTAACCTAGTCTAGCTTTATCCAACATCAGATTTTTTATTTAATTTTTTTATTTCACCTTGTAACGCCCGGGGTGTAGTGGGTGAGAAGTCAGGCGCAGGAAGCAGAGAGTTCAGGGTAGTGCTAATATTTTAATGCACCACAACGGTGAACATACGCCAACCAAAACAAATGCCCCAAACACGGGGGACTTAAACAGTCCAGCAAAAAAAAAAAAACACATGGGAAAACCGTGACACACAGACGTGTACACATGTACATCGAAACAATCCCGCACAACCAGCAGGCGGGCCTGCTGGTAAATAAAGCCCAACCAATCAGCCTAAAACAAACACAGGTGAAACCAATAAACAGAAAAGGGGAAAGGGGATCAGTGGCAGCTAGTAGGCCGGTGACGACGACCGCCGAGCGCCACCCGAACAGGAAGGGGAGCCACCTTCGGTAGGAGTCGTGACACACCTTTATTTAACCAGGTAGGCCAGTTGAGAACAAGTTCTCATTTACAACTGCGACCTGGCCAAGATAAAGCAAAGCAGTGCGACAAAAACAACAACACAGAGTTACACATAAACAAACATAAACAAACATAAACACATAAACAAAAGTCAATAACACAGTAGAAAAATCTATGTACAGTCAGTGCAAATGTAGAGGAGTAGGGAGGTAAGGCAGTAAATAAGCCATGGAGATGAAATAATTACAATTTACCAATTAAACCTGGGAGTGATAGATGTGCAGAAGATGAATGTGCAAGTAGAGATACTGGGGTGCAAAAGAGCCAGAGGATAAGTAACACCATGGGGATGAGGTAGTTGGGTGTGCTATCTACAGATGGGCTGTGTACAGGTACAGTGATCGGTAAGCTGCTCGGACAGCTGATGCTTAAAGTTAGAGAGGGAGATATAACACTTCAGCTTCAGTGATTTTTGCAATTCGTTCCAGTCATTGGCAGCAGAGAACTGTAAGGAAAGGAGGCCAAAGAAGGTGTTGGCTTTGGGGATGACCAGTGAAATATACCTGCTGGAGTGCGTGCTACGGGTGGGTGTTGCTATGGTGACTAGTGAGCTGAGATAAGGCGGGGCTTTACCTAGCAAAGACTTATAGATGACCTGGAGCCAGTGGGTTTGGCGACGAAAATGTAGTGAGGGCCAGCCAACGACTGCATACGGGTCGCAGTGGTGGGTAGTATATGGGGCTTTGGTGACAAAACGGATGGCACTGTGATAGACTACATCCAATTTGCTGAGTAGAGTGTTGGAGGCTATTTTGTAAATGACATCGCCGAAGTCAAGGATCGATAGGATAGTCAGTTTTACGAGGGTATGTTTGGCAGCATGAATGAAGGAGGCTAGCCTATTGGACTAGCCTTAACCTTAACCTAGTCTAGCTTTAGCCAACATTAGATATTGGACTAGCCTTAACCTTAACCTAGTCTAGCTTTAGTCAACATTAGATATTGGACTAGCCTTAACCTTAACCTAGTCTAGCTTTATCCAACATTAGATATTGGACTAGCCGTAACCTTAACCTAGTCTAGCTTTAGTCAACATTAGATATTGGACTAGCCTTAACCTTAACCTAGTCTAGCTTTAGTCAACATTAGATATTGGACTAGCCTTAACCTTAATCTAGTCTATCTTTAGTCAACATTAGATATTGGACTAGCCTTAACCTTAACCTAGTCTAGCTTTATCCAACATCAGATATTGGATTAGCCTTAACCTTAACCTAGTCTAGCTTTAGTCAACATTAGATATTGGACTAGCCATAATCTTAACCTAGTCTAGCTTTATCCAACATCAGATATTGGACTAGCCTTAACCTTAACCTAGTCTAGCTTTATCCAACATTAAATATTGGACTAGCCTTAACCTTAACCTAGTCTAGCTTTAGCCAACATTAGATATTGGACTAGCCTTAACCTTGACCTAGTCTAGCTTTAGCCAACATTAGATATTGGACTAGCCTTAACCTTAACCTAGTCTAGCTTTAGTCAACATTAGATATTGGACTTGCCTTAACCTTAACCTAGTCTAGCTTTATCCAACATCAGATATTGGACTAGCCTTAACCTTAACCTAGTCTAGCTTTATCCAACATCAGATATTGGACTAGCCTTAACATTAACCTAGTCTAGCTTTAGTCAACATTAGATATTGGACTAGCCTTAACCTTAACCTAGTCTAGCTTTAGTCAACATTAGATATTGGACTAGCCTTAACCTTAACCTAGTCTAGCTTTATCCAACATTAGATATTGGACTAGCCGTAACCTTAACCTAGTCTAGCTTTAGTCAACATTAGATATTGGACTAGCCTTAACCTTAACCTAGTCTAGCTTTAGTCAACATTAGATATTGGACTAGCCTTAACCTTAACCTAGTCTATCTTTAGTCAACATTAGATATTGGACTAGCCTTAACCTTAACCTAGTCTAGCTTTATCCAACATCAGATATTGGATTAGCCTTAACCTTAACCTAGTCTAGCTTTAGTCAACATTAGATATTGGACTAGCCATAATCTTAACCTAGTCTAGCTTTATCCAACATCAGATATTGGACTAGCTTTAACCTTAACCTAGTCTAGCTTTATCCAACATTAGATATTGGACTAGCCTTAACCTTAACCTAGTCTAGCTTTAGCCAACATTAGATATTGGACTAGCCTTAACCTTAACCTAGTCTAGCTTTAGCCAACATTAGATATTGGACTAGCCTTAACCTTAACCTAGTCTAGCTTTAGTCAACATTAGATATTGGACTTGCCTTAACCTTAACTAGTCTAGCTTTTTCCAACATCAGATATTGGACTAGCCTTAACCTTAACCTAGTCTAGCTTTATCCAACATCAGATATTGGACTAGCCTTAACATTAACCTAGTCTAGCTTTAGTCAACATTAGATATTGGACTAGCCTTAACCTTAACCTAGTCTTGCTATAGCCAACATTAGATATTGGACTAGCCTTAACCTTAACCTAGTCTTGCTATAGTCAACATTAGATATTGGACTAGCCTTAACCTTAACATTAACCTAGTCTAGCTTTAGTCAACATCAGATATTGGACTAGCCTTATCCTTAACCTAGTCTAGCTTTATCCCACATCAGATATTGGACTTGCCTTAACCTTAACCTAGTCTAGCTTTATCCCACATCAGATATTGGACTTGCCTTAACCTTAACCTAGTCTAGCTTTATCCCACATCAGATATTGGACTTGCCTTAACCTTAACCTAGTCTAGCTTTAGTCAACATTAGATATTGGACTAGCCTTAACCTTAACCTAGTCTAGCTTTAGTCAACATTAGATATTGGACTTGCCTTAACCTTAACCTAGTCTAGCTTTAGTCAACATTAGATATTGGACTAGCCTTAACCTTAACCTAGTCTTGCTATAGTCAACATTAGATATTGGACTAGCCTTAACCTTAACATTAACCTAGTCTAGCTTTAGTCAACATCAGATATTGGACTAGCCTTAACCTTAACCTTAACCTAGTCTAGCTTTATCCCACATCAGATATTGGACTTGCCTTAACCTTAACCTAGTCTAGCTTTATCCCACATCAGATATTGGACTTGCCTTAACGTTAACCTAGTCTAGCTTTAGTCAACATTAGATATTGGACTAGCCTTAACCTTAACCTAGTCTAGCTTTAGTCAACATTAGATATTGGACTTGCCTTAACCTTAACCTAGTCTAGCTTTAGTCGACATTAGATATTGGACTAGCCTTAACCTTAACCTAGTCTAGCTTTAGTCAACATTAGATATTGGACTAGCCTTAACCTTAACCTAGTCTAGCTTTAGTCAACATTAGATATTGGACTAGCCTTAACCTTAACCTAGTCTAGCTTTAGTCAACATTAGATATTGGACTAGCAAGCCTAGACGTATATGTGGTGGGACTGAAGATAACAAGTTTTAATGAGAACTAGAAAAGGACTTTTCCTAAAGAAGATGTGTCTGACTGCTTGTCGTTGAAGTATTGTTGTATTAGTGGAAGTGACTGGAGTCATGTTTTTACACTCAGCAAGCACACTAATATCCCCTCTCTAACAGCTGTATTACTGTGTTTCATAGCTAACCTGTTTTCATGTATGTTTTCTATACTGGATGCAGATCTGGCAGTAAAGGAAACGTATGCATTTTCTGTATTTATAGATCGTCATCAGCTATTCATATAGACACTGTCATCACTCCCCCAGTACAGAGAACAGCCTGTACTGGCTGTAAATATCAGTATTATACTGAACAGCAATGAGGACACGTTGAGTATGACTGCTGTCCACTGCTGTGGGAGCCGGAGTTCACACACTGTCTCTATGGTGTATTTCAATGGTGTATTTCTCTGTGTGGATGGTGATGTGTGTGTGTGTGTGTGTGTGTGTGTGTGTGTGTGTGTGTGTGTGTGTGTGTGTGTGTGTGTGTGTGTGTGTGTGTGTGTGTGTGTGTGTGTGTGTGTGTGTGTGTGTGTGTGTGTGTGTGTGTGTGTGTGTGTCTTCTTCGCTGTGCGCTGGGTAGAGAAGAGAAGCTGCGTGACCTACATATTGAGGGGCTCAGACTGCCAGCTCCAAACTGCCTAACATCACAAGAGAGCTGCTTCACACCGCGCCTGCCTATTGGCCGTTCAGCCATGGCCTAACAACAGCATACTGCATCACCCAGAGAGGGCGGGGAGATGGAGGGAGGGGGTGTGGAGGAGAGAGGGGGAAGGATGGCAGAGAGAGAGGGAGGTATGGAGTAAGAATGAGAGGGAGGATAGTTGAGAGAGTGCAGAACAGAGAGAAACAGTGATGCTGTAGAAGGTGTGGATGATGCTGAGTTTGGTGTTTACTGTCACGTGATCCATCTGTCACTCAGGAGAAAGAAAGAGGATTATACTACTACTGTTGGACATGACACACTCTCTCTGTATCTCTCTCTCTCTCTCTCTCTCTCTCTCTCGCTCTCTCTCTCTCGCTTTCTTTCTCTCTCTCTCTCTCTCTCTCTCTCTCTCTCTCTCTATCTCTCTCTCTCTCTCTCTCTCTCTCTCTCTGTGTATCTCTCTCCTTCTATCTCTCTCTCTCTCTCTCTATTTTTTTCTCTCTCTGTATCTCTCCCTCTCTCTTTCTCTCTCTCTCTCTCTCTCTCTCTCTCTCTCTCTCTCTTTCTCTGTATCTCTCCCTCTCTTGCTCTCTCTCTGTATCTCTCCCTCTTTATCTATCGATCTCTCCTCCTCTCTCTCTCTATCACCTCCCCCTCTTTTCATCTCTCCTTCTCCTTCACTCTCTCAGAAAGCTAAGTCTGATATCCTCTGGCAGAAGTCGTAGGGTATTACGGTGTGATAGAGCTTTTTTAGTGTTCACCGCTTTAATCTTTAAGTTGTAACCATAGAAACGCTCTACTGCATACCTGTCTGTCTGTCTGTCTGTCTGTCTGTCTGTCTGTCTGTCTGTCTGTCTGTCTGTCTGTCTGTCTGTCTGTGTCTGTCTGTCTGTCTGTCTGTCTGTCTGTCTGTCTGTCTGTCTGTCTGTCTGTCTGTCTGTCTGTCTGTCTGTCTGTCTGTCTGTCTGTCTGTCTGTCTGTCTGTCTTACTGTGTCTGTTGTATCAGTGTGTCAGGAATGAGTAAAACGGATGGTTTTACACTGTTGAAACACCATGGCTGCATCTCAGATGGCACCACATTCCCTATAAAGTGCACTACTTTAGATCAGGGCCCATGGTGAATAGTGTATAGGGGATAGGGTGCTATCTGGGGCGTAGGCCATGCCTTACAGCTTATAAATAAAGGATGCTCCCATTGTATGTGTTGTTGTGGACAGGATGTCTTCCTGCATTCACAGCTCTCTGTGTTGAATGGCCCTTAATGTGTGCCCCGTGGCTTGAACTAGCTTGCCTTTGTATGTGGTATTCAGAGTGTAAGGTTCAGGCAGTACTAGTTCCTGTCTATGGACGGTGTATTCTATAGTGGATGTCTATGGACGGTGTATTCTACAGTGGATGTCTATGGACGGTGTATTCTACAGAGGATGTCTATGGACGGTGTATTCTATAGTGGATGTCTATGGATGGTGTATTCTACAGTGGATGTCTATGGACGGTGTATTCTACAGTGGATGTCTATGGACGGTGTATTCTACAGAGGATGTCTATGGACGGTGTATTCTACAGTGGATGTCTATGGACGGTGTATTCTACAGTGGATGTCTATGGACGGTGTATTCTACAGTGGATGTCTATGGACGTGTATTCTACAGTGGATGTCTATGGACGATGTATTCTACAGTGGATGTCTATGGACGGTGTATTCTACAGTGGATGTCTATGGATGGTGTATTCTACAGTGGATGTCTATGGACGGTGTATTCTACAGTGGATGTCTATGGACGGTGTATTCTCAGTGGATGTCTATGGACGGTGTATTCTACAGTGGATGTCTATGGACGGTGTATTCTACAGTGGATTCTAATGGACGGTGTATTCTACAGTGGATGTCTATGGACGGTGTATTCTACAGTGGATGTCTATGGACGGTGTATTCTACAGTGGATGTCTATGACGGTGTATTCTACAGAGGATGTCTATGGACGGTGTATTCTACAGTGGATGTCTATGGA
>NW_024060657.1:0-22245 GCF_016432855.1 Salvelinus namaycush | reverse complement strand
CGCCTCTCTTTCAAGTGACTGTAAATCATGTCAGCAGCAAGGCAATTTTTTACTTTCCAAACAACTATCGGTTTGACCACTAAACATACATAGTTTGGCTTAAAATCTTCCTCTACTTCTCTGCTTCTCAAAGGCGGAAACGATTTTTAAATTGGGTCTACCGTTCTCGAGGGAGAGCGACTTAAGCAACCCCTCACCTGCTCTTCACTAACAGCTCTCTGTGTCAATACTGATATTCCAAAACGGAACCGTTGGCTAGGATACTCGCAGACGCTGCAGGTCCAAAATCATGAGGAGACACTCCTCCTACACCGTTGAAGCTAGAAATGCCTTTCCAATTTCAAAAGTTCAGCAAAGGTCTCGAACGGTTGTCTGTGTAGAATTGTTGATATCTGTTATACTTTTTCTGTTATTCACTTTCTTTTCCTCTTTTTGTCCTCCATCCGCTTTCCTTGGACTTCTCAAGATGCTAAAGTGCCCCATTGTGACATCATCACTTCCAACTGACATTCTCTGTAAGTGAAATCAAGCAACTTTTGACACAAATCAGATAATAACTGTACTTTGCAACTACTTAGACAGAATAGGTCAAGTTTTCCAGCTTCGTCTACTTCTCTGCTACTCAAATCTGGAGTTTGGAGGAAAAAAAATGATATTCGCATCAAAAGTTACAGCAGTTTAAGTAACAGCACCAACATCATTTTCTGTACCATTTTTGCAAACAATGTCCATTTTGACCAATACTGCAAAAAGTTAGACAAAAAGTTAGAGTGTATGGGATATTTGTCTACTTCTCTGCTATTCATAGCTGTGTGCGGAATCAAAATATTCCATACGGAATTTACGGTACAGCTGTTTTTGAACCTGCATTACCACATGTTTTTCAAACTTTCCCAAACAACGGTCGTTTTGACCACTTTCGGAACGTTTTTGAGGAAAAAAGTTGCGCAACATAAAATCTTCCCCTGCTTCTCTGCTCTTCATAGACGAAGTCGGATTTCAAATCGGGGCTACCAATCTGTAACTATAGCCGTTTTCGTAACCCATCGCCTCTCTTTCAAGTGACTGTAAATCATGTCAGCAGCAAGGCAATTTTTTACTTTCCAAACAACTATCGGTTTGACCACTAAACATACATAGTTTGGCTTAAAATCTTCCTCTACTTCTCTGCTTCTCAAAGGCGGAAACGATTTTTAAATTGGGTCTACCGTTCTCGAGGGAGAGCGACTTAAGCAACCCCTCACCTGCTCTTCACTAACAGCTCTCTGTGTCAATACTGATATTCCAAAACGGAACCGTTGGCTAGGATACTCGCAGACGCTGCAGGTCCAAAATCATGAGGAGACACTCCTCCTACACCGTTGAAGCTAGAAATGCCTTTCCAATTTCAAAAGTTCAGCAAAGGTCTCGAACGGTTGTCTGTGTAGAATTGTTGATATCTGTTATACTTTTTCTGTTATTCACTTTCTTTTCCTCTTTTTGTCCTCCATCCGCTTTCCTTGGACTTCTCAAGATGCTAATGTGCCCCATTGTGACATCATCACTTCCAACTGACATTCTCTGTAAGTGAAATCAAGCAACTTTTGACACAAATCAGATAATAACTGTACTTTGCAACTACTTAGACAGAATAGGTCAAGTTTTCCAGCTTCGTCTACTTCTCTGCTACTCAAATCTGGAGTTTGGAGGGAAAAAATGATATTCGCATCAAAAGTTACAGCAGTTTAACTTACAGATGAATCAAACATGATTTAGAGCTTGTTTATGGAAACGTGTTTATTTCTGTATTTCATGGTTGAAACTTGCTGAAATATGGCCACAGTGTTCCTATCATCTAGTTTGAACAGTTCTGCAAAAATTTCCCTTACAGAGGCATCAAACATGATTTAGAGCTTGTTTATGGAAAAGTGGTGTTTTTTTAATTTCATGGTTGAAACTTGCTGAAAATTGTTTGCAGTGTTCCTATCATCTAGTTTAAACAGTACTGCAACAATTTAAATTACAGATGCATCAAACATGATTTAGAGCTTGTTTATGGAAACGTGTTTATTTCTGTATTTCATGGTTGAAACTTGCTGAAATATGTCCACAGTGTTCCTATCATCTAGTTTAAACAGTACTGCATAAATTTCACTTACAGAGGCATCAAACATGATTTAGAGCTTGTTTATGGAAAAGTGTTTATTTCTGTATTTCATGGTTGCATCTTGCTGAAAATTGTCCACAGTGTTCCTATCATCCTGATTAAACAGTACTGAAAAAAATTCACTTACAGAGTGCATCAAACATGATTTAGAGCTTGTTTATGGAAAAGTTTTTTTTGTATTTCACCGTTGAAAATTGCTGAAATATGTCCACAGTGTTCCTATCATCTAGTTTAAACAGTTCTGCAAAAATTTTAATTACAGAGTGCATCAAACACGATTTAGAGCTTGTTTATGGAAAAGTGGTGTTTTTTTTAATTTCATGGTTGAAACTTGCTTAAAATTGTCCACAGTGTTCCTATCATCTAGTTTAAACAGTACTGCAACAATTTAACTTACAGAGTGCATCAAACACGATTTAGAGCTTGTTTATGAAAAGTTGTGTTTTTTAATTTCATGGTTGAAATTTGCTGAAAATTGTCCACAGTGTTCCTATCATCTAGTTTAAACAGTACTGCAACAATTTCACTTACAGATGCATCAAGCATTATTTAGAGCTTGTTTATGGAAAAGTGTTTATTTCTGTATTTCATGGTTGAAACCTGCTGAAATATGTCCACAGTGTTCCTATCATCTACTTTAAACAGTACTGCAACAATTTCACTTACAGATGCATCAAACATTATTTAGAGCTTGTTTATGGAAAAGTGTTTATTTCTGTTTTTCATGGTTGAAACCTGCTGAAATATGTCCACAGTGTTCCTATCATCTACTTTAAACAGTACTGCATAAATTTCACTTACAGAGGCATCAAACATGATTTAGAGCTTGTTTATGGAAAAGGTTTTTTTTGTATTTCACCGTTGAAAATTGCTGAAATATGTCCACAGTGTTCCTATCATCTAGTTTAAACAGTTCTGCAAAAATTTCACTTACAGAGTGCATCAAACATGATTTAGAGCTTGTTTATGGAAAAGTGGTGTTTTTTTTATTTCATGGTTGAAACTTGCTGAAAATTGTTTGCAGTGTTCCTATCATCTAGTTTAAACAGTACTGCAACAATTTAACTTACAGAGTGCATCAAACACGATTTAGAGCTTGTTTATGGCAAAGTGGTGTTTTTTTAACTTCTTGAGCCTATGGGGGCGCCATTTCGACTTTGCAAAAATGAGTTCCCAAATTAAACTGCCTCGTACTCAATTCTTGCTCGTACAATATGCATATTATTATTACTATTGGATAGAAAACACTCTCTAGTTTCTAAAACCGTTCGAATTATTTCTCTGAGTGAAACAGAACTCATTTTGCAGCACATTTCCAGTCAGGGAGTGAGATTTCAGAAATCGAGGTCCCTGTTCTGAGGTCAGTTTATAAGTCCCCATGTAAGCCATCGGGCTACATGCACTGCATACGTCTTCCTCTAGATGTCAGTAAGCGGGGAGAATTTGAATGGAGTGGATTGCGCAATCTGGGACCTTATATAAGACCGTGGAACGGAAGTACCGTCCTTTTCAACGGTGCGCCTGACGCAAGAAGACATCACAATGGCGTCCTGCAAACGCTTTCGTTTTAGTAGTTCTATATCTCCGGTCATGTTTTTATTCGTTATAGGTGTTAAAGACATCATACGGTAGTTAATTTAAACCGACTTATAGCAGTTTATAGCAGTTTATTGTGATTTTCTGGGATTTCTTTGTCATGCGCTTTCACGAGGTGGACACCTCTCCAGTTGGTGGCTAACATTAGCGGCTATTTCGACCGGACAAGAGGACATCTTTCAACCCAAAGACGATTGTTCTGGAGAAAGGACACCTTGCCCAAGATTCTGATGGAAGCTCAGCTAATAGTAAGCAGTCTTTATGCTGTTAATTCGTACTTATGTTGACAAATGTTAAATAATAATTCCGCCATGAATTATGGGGCGGTGTCGCTTTAGCGCACGCTGTATTGCGCAGTAACGTTAATTTTAAAAATCTAACCCAGCGATTGCATTAAGAACTAATTTATCTTTCATTTGCTGTCCAACTTGTATTTTTTAGTCAAGTTTATGAATAGTTTTCGATTAGAATAGGTGCCTTTCCCAAGATTTCTCCTGACATTTTCTTTGCAGCTTGGCTACTTCTCTCATTGTATAACCACGATTTGTGCCGCTAAATATGCACATTTTCGAACAAACTCTATATGCATTGTGTAATATGATGTTATAGGACTGTCATCTGAAGAATTCTGAGAAGGTTAGTGAAAAAATTAATATCTTTTGGTGGTTTATACGTAATCGCTATGTTTGGCTTGAATCAATGCTGTTGTGATGTTTGCTATTGTGGTATGCTAATATAACGCTATATTGTGTTTTCGCTGTAAAACACTTATAAAATCTGAAATATTGTCTGGATTCACAAGATCTGTGTCTTTCAATTGCTGTATGCTGTGTATTTTTAAGAAATGTTTTATGATGAGTAATTAGGTAATACACGTTGCTCTCTGTAGTTATTCTAGTCGCTTTGGTGAGAGTTGTGATGGTGGCTGCAATGGTAAACTATGATTTATACCTGAAATATGCACATTTTTCTAACAAAACATATGCTATACAATAAATATGTTATCAGACTGTCATCTGATGAAGTTGTTTCTGTAACGACTGTCTAGTTCTTCCTCCTCCTCGGACGAGGAGAGGAGAGAAGGATCGGAGGACCAAAATGCAGCGGGTTGTGAATACATAATGATTTATTTAAACAAACGACGAAACACTAAATAACACTTGATAATAAACAAAATAACAAACTACGCAGACTGACCTAAAACATGTGAACTTACATATAACGAAGAACGCACGAACAGGTACAGACTAGAAACAAACGAACAAACCGAAACAGTCCCGTGTGGTGCACATATACGGACACAGGAGACAATCACCCACAAACAAACAGTGTGAACAGCCAACCTATATATGGTTCTCAATCAGAGGAAAACGTAAAACACCTGTCCCTGATTGAGAACCATATAAGGCTAATTACAAACGACCTAAACATAGAAACACAAAACATAGAATGCCCACCCCAACTCACGCCCTGACCAACTAAACACATACAAAAATAACATAAAACAGGTCAGGAACGTGACAGAACCCCCCCCCTCAAGGTGCGAACTCCGGACGCACCACCAAAAGTCTAGGGGAGGGTCTGGGTGGGCATCTGTCCACGGTGGCGGCTCAGGCTCTGGGCGTGGTTCCCATCCCACCATACTAAATCCCCGCTTCCTTATCCCCCTCACAATGACCACCCTCCAAATAACCCCACCTAAATTAAGGGGCATCACCAGGATTAGGAGCAGCACCGGAATGAAGGGCAACACCGGAATGAAGGGCAACACCAGAATGAGGGGCAACACCAGAATGAGGGGCAACACCAGAATGACTGGCGGATCCTGGCTGGCTGGCTCTGGCGGATCCTGGCTGGCTGGCTCTGGCGGATCCTGGCTGGCTGGCTCTGGCGGATCCTGGCTGGCTGGCTCTGGCGGATCCTGGCTGGATGATGGCTTAATGCTGGATGACGGCTCTGGCTGGTCATGGCTGGATGACGGCTCTGGCTGGTCATGGCTGGATGACGGCTCATGGCTGGATGACGGCTCATGGCTGGATGACGGCTCATGGCTGGATGACGGCTCATGGCTGGATGACGGCTCTGTCTGGTCATGGCTGGATGACGGCTCTGGCTGGTCATGGCTGGATGACGGCTCTGGCTGGTCATGGCTGGATGACGGCTCTGGCTGGTCATGGCTCGCTGACGGCTCTGGCTGGTCATGGCTCGCTGACGGCTCTGGCTGGTCATGGCTTGCTGACGGCTCTGGCTGGTCATGGCTCGCTGACGGCTCTGGCTGGTCATGGCTCGCTGACGGCTCTGGCTGGTCATGGCTCGCGGAAGGCTCTGGCTGATCCTGTCTGGCGGAAGGCTCTGGCTGATCCTGTCTGGCGGAAGGCTCTGGCTGATCCTGTCTGGCGGAAGGCTTTGGCTGCTCCTGTCTGGCGGAAGGCTCTGGCGGCTCCTGTCGGGCGGAAGGCTCTAGCGGCTCCTGTCTGGCGGAAGGCTCTAGTGGCTCCTGTCTGGCGGACGGCTCTGTAGGCTCATGGCAGACGGGCGGCTTTGCAGGCTCATGGCAGACGGGCGGCTTTGAAGGCTCAGTACCGACGGGCGGCTTTGAAGGCTCAATACAGACGGGCAGTTCATGCGGCGCTTGGCAGACGGACAGTTCAGACGGCGTTGGGCAGACGGACAGTTCAGGCGCCGTTGGGCAGACGGGCAGTTCAGGCGCCGCTGGGCAGACGGCAGACTCTGGCCGGCTGAGACGCACTGTAGGCCTGGTGCGTGGTACCGGAACTGGAGGTACCGGGCTAAGGACACGCACCTTCAAGCTAGTGCGGGGAACAACAACAGGGCACACTGGACTCTCAAGGCGTACTATAGGCCTGGTGCGTGGTACCGGCACTGGTGGTACCGGGCTGAGGGCACGCACATCAGGGCGAGTACGGGGAGAAGGAGCAGTGCGTACAGGGCTCTGGAGACGCCCTGGAAGCCTGGTGCGTGGTGCCGGAACTGGAGGTACCGGGCTAAGGACACGCACCTTCAGGCTAGTGCGGGGAACAACAACAGGGCACACTGGACTCTTGATGCGCACTATAGGCCTGGTGCGTGGTACCTGAACTGGAGGTACCGGGCTGAGGGCACGCACCTCAGGGCGAGTGCGGGGAGAAGGAACAGTGCGCACAGGGCTCTGGAGACGCACAGGAGGCTTGGTGCGTGGCGCCGGGACTGGAGGCACTGGGCTGGAGACACGCACCATAGTGCTAGTGCGTGGAGGAGGAACAGGGCTCTGGATACGCACTGGAAGCCTGGTGCGTGGTGTAGGCACTGGTGGTACTGGGCTGGAGCGGGGAGGTGGCGCCGGAAATACCGGACCGTGCTGGCGTACTGGCTCCCTTGAGCACTGAGCCTGCCCAACCTTACCTGGTTGTATGCTCCCCGTCACCTGACCAGTGCGGGGAGGTGGAATAACCCGCACCGGGCTATGTAGGCGAACCGGGGACACCATGCGTAAGGCTGGTGCCATGTAAGCCGGCCCGAGGAGACGCACTGGTGGCCAGATGCGTTGGGCCGGCTTCATGACATCCGGCTCAACGCTCAATCTAGCCCGGCCGATACGTGGAGCTGGAATGTACCTAACCGGGCTATGCACACGTACAGGAGACACCATGCGCTCTACTGCGTAACACGGTGTCTGCCCGTACTCTCGCTCTCCACGGTAAGTACAGGGAGTGGGCGCAGGTCTCCTACCTGACTTCGCCACTCTCCCTTTAAGCCCCCCCCCAAGAAATTTTTGGGTAGTACTCACGGGCTTCCAGCCTTGCTTCCGTGCTGCCTCCTCATATCGCCGCCTCTCTGCTTTCGCTGCCTCCAGCTCAGCTTTGGGGCGGCGATATTCTCCTGGTTGAGCCCAGGGTCCCTTTCCGTCTAATATTTCCTCCCATGTCCACGAGTCCTGGTTTCTTCGTTGCGCTCTCCCCCGCCGCTTGGTCCTAGGTTGGTGGGTGATTCTGTCACGACTGTCTAGTTCTTCCTCCTCCTCGGACGAGGAGAGGAGAGAAGGATCGGAGGACCAAAATGCAGCGGGTTGTGAATACATAATGATTTATTTAAACAAACGACGAAACACTAAATAACACTTGATAATAAACAAAATAACAAACTACGCAGACTGACCTAAAACATGTGAACTTACATATAACGAAGAACGCACGAACAGGTACAGACTAGAAACAAACGAACAAACCGAAACAGTCCCGTGTGGTGCACATATACGGACACAGGAGACAATCACCCACAAACAAACAGTGTGAACAGCCAACCTATATATGGTTCTCAATCAGAGGAAAACGTAAAACACCTGTCCCTGATTGAGAACCATATAAGGCTAATTACAAACGACCTAAACATAGAAACACAAAACATAGAATGCCCACCCCAACTCACGCCCTGACCAACTAAACACATACAAAAATAACATAAAACAGGTCAGGAACGTGACAGTTTCTTGGTTAGTGGCTATTTATATCTTTATTTGGTCGAATTTGTGATAGCTACTGATGGAGTAAAAAACTGGTGGAGTAAAAAAAGTGGTGTCTTTTGCTAACGTGGTTAGCTAATAGATTTACATATTTTGTCTTCCCTGTAAAACATTTTAAAAATCGGACATGTTGGTTTGATTCACAAGAAGTTTCTTTCATCTGGTGTCTTGGACTTGTGATTTAATGATATTTAGATGCTAGTATTTACTTGTGACGCTATGCTGGGCTATGCTAGTAGCTTTTCTACTGATGGGGGTGCTCCCGGATCCGGGTTTGGGAGGTGTTAGAGGTTAATTTCATGGTTGAAACTTGCTGAAAATTGGTTGCAGTGTTCCTATCATCTAGTTTAAACAGTACTGCATAAATTTCACTTACAGAGGCATCAAACACGATTTAGAGCTTGTTTATGAAAAGTGTTTATTTCTGTATTTCATGGTTGAAACCTGCTGAAATATGTCCACAGTGTTCCCATCATCTACTTTAAACAGTACTGCATAAATTTCACTTACAGAGGCATCAAACATGATTTAGAGCTTGTTTATGGAAAAGTGTTTATTTCTGTATTTCATGGTTGAAACTTGCTGAAATATGGCCACAGTGTTCCTATCATCTAGTTTGAACAGTTCTGCAAAAATGTCACTTACAGAGGCATCAAACATGATTTAGAGCTTGTTTATGGAAAAGTTTTGTTTTGTATTTCACCGTTGAAAATTGCTGAAATATGTCCACAGTGTTCCTATCATCTAGTTTAAACAGTACTGAAAACAATTCACTTACAGAGTGCATCAAACACGATTTAGAGCTTGTTTATGGAAAAGTGGTGATTTTTTATTTTCATGGTTGAAACTTGCTGAAAATCGTTTACAGTGTTCCTATCATCTAGTTTAAACAGTACTGACTAAATTTCACTTACAGAGTGCATCAAACACGATTGAGCTTGTTTATGGAAAAGTGGTGTTTTTTTAATTTCATGGTTGAAACTTGTTGAAAATTGTTTGCAGTGTTCCTATCATCTAGTTTAAACAGTACTGCAACAATTTAACTTACAGAGTGCATCAAACACGATTTAGAGCTTGTTTATGGAAAAGTGTTTATTTCTGTATTTCATGGTTGAAACTTGCTGAAATATGTCCACAGTGTTCCTATCATCTACTTTAAACAGTACTGCATAAATTTCACTTACAGAGGCATCAAACATGATTTAGAGCTTGTTTATGGAAAAGTGTTTATTTCTGTATTTCATGGTTGAAACTTGCTGAAATATGTCCACAGTGTTCCTATCATCTAGTTTGAACAGTTCTGCAAAAATGTCACTTACAGAGGCATCAAACATGATTTAGAGCTTGTTTATGGAAAAGTTTTGTTTTGTATTTCACCGTTGAAAATTGCTGAAATATGTCCACAGTGTTCCTATCATCTAGTTTAAACAGTACTGAAAACAATTCACTTACAGAGTGCATCAAACACGATTTAGAGCTTGTTTATGGAAAAGTGGTGATTTTTTATTTTCATGGTTGAAACTTGCTGAAAATCGTTTACAGTGTTCCTATCATCTAGTTTAAACAGTACTGACTAAATTTCACTTACAGAGTGCATCAAACACGATTGAGCTTGTTTATGGAAAAGTGGTGTTTTTTTAATTTCATGGTTGAAACTTGTTGAAAATTGTTTGCAGTGTTCCTATCATCTAGTTTAAACAGTACTGCAACAATTTAGCATACAGAGTGCATCAAACACGATTTAGAGCTTGTTTATGGAAAAGTGGTGTTTTTTTAATTTCATGGTTGAAACTTGCTTAAAATTGTCCACAGTGTTCCTATCATCTAGTTTAAACAGTACTGCAACAATTTAACTTACATAGTGCATCAAACACGATTTAGAGCTTGTTTATGAAAAGTTGTGTTTTTTAATTTCATTGTTGAAATTTGCTGAAAATTGTCCACAGTGTTCCTATCATCTTGTTTAAACAGTACTGCATAAATTTCACTTACAGAGTGCATCAAACACGATTTAGAGCTTGTTTATGGAAAAGTGTTTATTTCTGCATTTCATGATTGAAACTTGCTGAAATATGTCCACAGTGTTCCTATCATCTAGTTTAAACAGTACTGCAAAAATTTCACTTACAGAGGCATCAAACATGATTTAGAGCTTGTTTATGGAAAAGTGGTGTTTTTTTATTTTCATGGTTGAAACTTGCTGAAAATCGTTTACAGTGTTCCTATCATCTAGTTTAAACAGTACTGACTAAATTTCACTTACAGAGTGCATCAAACACGATTGAGCTTGTTTATGGAAAAGTGGTGTTTTTTTAATTTCATGGTTGAAACTTGTTGAAAATTGTTTGCAGTGTTCCTATCATCTAGTTTAAACAGTACTGCAACAATTTAACTTACAGAGTGCATCAAACACGATTTAGAGCTTGTTTATGGAAAAGTGGTGTTTTTTTAATTTCATGGTTGAAACTTGCTGAAAATTGTCCACAGTGTTCCTATCATCTAGTTTAAACAGTACTGCAACAATTTAGCATACAGAGTGCATCAAACACGATTTAGAGCTTGTTTATGGAAAAGTGGTGTTTTTTTAATTTCATGGTTGAAACTTGCTTAAAATTGTCCACAGTGTTCCTATCATCTAGTTTAAACAGTACTGCAACAATTTAACTTACATAGTGCATCAAACACGATTTAGAGCTTGTTTATGAAAAGTTAATTTCATTGTTGAAATTTGCTGAAAATTGTCCACAGTGTTCCTATCATCTTGTTTAAACAGTACTGCATAAATTTCACTTACAGAGTGCATCAAACACGATTTAGAGCTTGTTTATGGAAAAGTGTTTATTTCTGCATTTCATGATTGAAACTTGCTGAAATATGTCCACAGTGTTCCTATCATCTAGTTTAAACAGTACTGCAAAAATTTCACTTACAGAGGCATCAAACATGATTTAGAGCTTGTTTATGGAAAAGTGGTGTTTTTTTTATTTCATGGTTGAAACTTGCTGAAAATTGTTTACAGTGTTCCTATCATCTAGTTTAAACAGTACTGCATAAATTTCACTTACAGAGTGCATCAAACACGATTTAGAGATTGTTTATGGAAAAGTGGTGTTTTTTTAATTTCATGGTTGAAACTTGCTGAAAATTGTTTGCACTGTTCCTATCATCTAGTTTAAACAGTACTGCAACAATTTAACTTATAGAGTGCATCAAACACGATTTAGAGCTTCTTTGTGAAAAGTGGTATTTTTTAATTTCATGGTTGAAATTTGCTGAAAATTGTGTTCCTGTCATCTAGTTTAAACAGTACTGCATAAATTTCACTTACAGAGGCATCAAACATGATTTAGAGCTTGTTTATGGAAAAGTGTTTATTTCTGTATTTCATGGTTGAATCTTGCAGTACTGTTTAAATTGTCCACAGTGTTCCTATCATCTTGTTTAAACAGTATAGCAATAATTTCACTTCCAGAGTGCATCAAACATGATTTAGAGCTTGTTTATGGAAAAGTGGTGTTTTTTTTATTTCATGGTTGAAACTTGCTGAAAATTGTTTACAGTGTTCCTATCATCTAGTTTAAACAGTACTGCATAAATTTCACTTACAGAGTGCATCAAACACGATTTAGAGCTTGTTTATGGAAAAGTGTTTATTTCTGCATTTCATGATTGAAACTTGCTGAAATATGTCCACAGTGTTCCTATCATCTAGTTTAAACAGTACTGCAAAAATTTCACTTACAGAGGCATCAAACATGATTTAGAGCTTGTTTATGGAAAAGTGGTGTTTTTTTTATTTCATGGTTGAAACTTGCTGAAAATTGTTTACAGTGTTCCTATCATCTAGTTTAAACAGTACAGCAATAATTTCACTTACAGAGTGCATCAAACACGATTTAGAGCTTGTTTATGGAAAAGTGGTGTTTTTTTATTTCATGGTTGGAACTTGCTGAAAATTGTTTACAGTGTTCCTATCATCTAGTTTAAACAGTACTGCATAAATTTCACTTACAGAGTGCATCAAACACGATTTAGAGCTTGTTTATGGAAAAGTGTTTATTTCTGCATTTCATGGTTGAAACTTGCTGAAATATGGCCACAGTGTTCCTATCATCTAGTTTGAATAGTTCTGCAAAAATGTCACTTACAGAGGCATCAAACATGATTTAGAGCTTGTTTATGGAAAAGTGGTGTTTTTTTAATTTCATGGTTGAAACTTGCTAAAAATTGTCCACACTGTTCCTATCATCTAGTTTAAACAGTACTGCAACAATTTAACTTACATAGTGCATCAAACACGATTTAGAGCTTGTTTATGAAAAGTTGTGTTTTTTAATTTCATGGTTGAAACTTGCTGAAATATGTCCACAGTGTTCCTATCATCTAGTTTAAACAGTACTGCAACAATTTAACTTACGTAGTGCATCAAACACGATTTAGAGCTTGTTTATGGAAAAGTGGTGTTTTTTTAATTTCATGGTTGAAACTTGCTGAAAATTGTCCACAGTGTTCCTATCATCTAGTTTAAACAGTACTGCATAAATTTCACTTACAGAGGCATCAAACACAATTTAGAGCTTGTTTATGGAAAAGTGGTGTTTTTTTTATTTCATGGTTGAAACTTGCTGAAAATTGTTTACAGTGTTCCTATCATCTAGTTTAAACAGTACTGCATAAATTTCACTTACAGAGTGCATCAAACACGATTTAGAGCTTGTTTGTGAAAAGTGGTGTTTTTTAATTTCATGGTTGAAATTTGCTGAAAATTGTGTTCCTGTCATCTAGTTTAAACAGTACTGCATAAATTTCACTTACAGAGGCATCAAACATGATTTAGAGCTTGTTTATGGAAAAGTGTTTATTTCTGTATTTCATGGTTGAAACTTGTTGAAATATGGCCACAGTGTTCCTATCATCCTGATTAAACAGTACTGAAAAAAAATTACTTACAGAGTGCATCAAACACGATTTAGAGCTTGTTTATGGAAAAGTTGTGTTTTTTTAATTCATGGTTGAAACTTGCTGAAAATCGTTTACAGTGTTCCTATCATCTAGTTTAAACAGTACTGCATAAATTTCACTTACAGAGTGCATCAAACACGATTTAGAGCTTGTTTATGGAAAAGTGGTGTTTTTTTAATTTCATGGTTGAAACTTGCTGAAAATTGTCCACAGTGTTCCTATCATCTAGTTTAAACAGTACTGCAACAATTTAGCATACAGAGTGCATCAAACACGATTTAGAGCTTGTTTATGGAAAAGTGGTGTTTTTTTAATTTCATGGTTGAAACTTGCTGAAAATTGTCCACAGTGTTCCTATCATCTAGTTTAAACAGTACTGCAACAATTTAACATACAGATGCATCAAACATGATTTAGAGCTTGTTTATGGAAACGTGTTTATTTCTGTATTTCATGGTTGAAACTTGCTGAAATATGTCCACAGTGTTCCTATCATCTAGTTTAAACAGTTCTGCAAAAATTTCACTTACAGAGTGCATCAAACACGATTTAGAGCTTGTTTATGGAAAAGTGGTGTTTTTTTTATTTCATGGTTGAAACTTGCTTTAAATTGTTTACAGTGTTCCTATCATCTAGTTTAAACAGTACAGCAATAATTTCACTTACAGAGTGCATCAAACACGATTTAGAGCTTGTTTATGGAAAAGTGGTGTTTTTTTATTTCATGGTTGGAACTTGCTGAAAATTGTTTACAGTGTTCCTATCATCTAGTTTAAACAGTACTGCATAAATTTCACTTACAGAGTGCATCAAACACGATTTAGAGCTTGTTTATGGAAAAGTGTTTATTTCTGCATTTCATGGTTGAAACTTGCTGAAATATGGCCACAGTGTTCCTATCATCTAGTTTGAATAGTTCTGCAAAAATGTCACTTACAGAGGCATCAAACATGATTTAGAGCTTGTTTATGGAAAAGTGGTGTTTTTTTAATTTCATGGTTGAAACTTGCTAAAAATTGTCCACACTGTTCCTATCATCTAGTTTAAACAGTACTGCAACAATTTAACTTACATAGTGCATCAAACACGATTTAGAGCTTGTTTATGAAAAGTTGTGTTTTTTAATTTCATGGTTGAAACTTGCTGAAATATGTCCACAGTGTTCCTATCATCTAGTTTAAACAGTACTGCAACAATTTAACTTACAGAGTGCATCAAACACGATTTAGAGCTTGTTTATGGAAAAGTGGTGTTTTTTTTATTTCATGGTTGAAACTTGCTGAAATATGTCCACAGTGTTCCTATCATCTACTTTAAACAGTACTGCATAAATTTCACTTACAGAGGCATCAAACATGATTTAGAGCTTGTTTATGGAAAAGTGTTTATTTCTGTATTTCATGGTTGAAACTTGCTGAAATATGTCCACAGTGTTCCTATCATCTAGTTTGAACAGTTCTGCAAAAATGTCACTTACAGAGGCATCAAACATGATTTAGAGCTTGTTTTTGGCAAAGTTTGTTTTGTATTTCACCGTTGAAAATTGATGAAATATGTGCACAGTGTTCCTATCATCTAGTTTAAACAGTTCTGCAAAAATTTCACTTACAGAGTGCATCAAACACGATTTAGAGCTTGTTTATGGAAAAGTGGTGTTTTTTTAATTTCATGGTTGAAACTTGCTTAAAATTGTCCGCAGTGTTCCTATCATCTAGTTTAAACAGTACTGCAACAATTTAACTTACATAGTGCATCAAACACGATTTAGAGCTTGTTTATGAAAAGTTGTGTTTTTTAATTTCATGGTTGAAACTTGCTGAAAATTGTTTGCACTGTTCCTATCATCTAGTTTAAACAGTACTGCAACAATTTAACCTATAGAGTGCATCAAACACGATTTAGAGCTTGTTTGTGAAAAGTGGTGTTTTTTAATTTCATGGTTGAAATTTGCTGAAAATTGTCCACAGTGTTCCTATCATCTAGTTTAAACAGTTCTGCAATAATTTCAATTACAGAGTGCATCAAACACGATTTAGAGCTTGTTTATGGAAAAGTGGTGTTTTTTTTATTTCATGGTTGAAACTTGCTGAAAATTGTTTACAGTGTTCCTATCATCTAGTTTAAACAGTACTGCATAAATTTCACTTACAGAGTGCATCAAACACAATTTAGAGCTTGTTTATGGAAAAGTGTTTATTTCTGTATTTCATGGTTGAATCTTGCAGTACTGTTTATATTGTCCACAGTGTTCCTATCATCTAGTTTAAACAGTACAGCAATAATTTCACTTACAGAGTGCATCAAACACGATTTAGAGCTTGTTTATGGAAAAGTGGTGTTTTTTTATTTCATGGTTGGAACTTGCTGAAAATTGTTTACAGTGTTCCTATCATCTAGTTTAAACAGTACTGCATAAATTTCACTTACAGAGTGCATCAAACACGATTTAGAGCTTGTTTATGGAAAAGTGGTGTTTTTTTAATTTCATGGTTGAAACTTGCTGAAAATTGTTTACAGTGTTCCTATCATCTAGTTTAAACAGTACTGCATAAATTTCACTTACAGAGTGCATCAAACACGATTTAGAGCTTGTTTATGGAAAAGTGGTGTTTTTTTAATTTCATTGTTGAAACTTGCTGAAAATTGTTTGCACTGTTCCTATCATCTAGTTTAAACAGTACTGCAACAATTTAACCTATAGAGTGCATCAAACACGATTTAGAGCTTGTTTGTGAAAAGTGGTGTTTTTTAATTTCATGGTTGAAATTTGCTGAAAATTGTCCACAGTGTTCCTATCATCTAGTTTAAACAGTTCTGCAATAATTTCAATTACAGAGTGCATCAAACACGATTTAGAGCTTGTTTATGGAAAAGTGGTGTTTTTTTAATTTCATGGTTGAAACTTGCTGAAAATTGTTTACAGTGTTCCTATCATCTAGTTTAAACAGTACTGCATAAATTTCACTTACAGAGTGCATCAAACACGATTTAGAGCTTGTTTATGGAAAAGTGTTTATTTCTGTATTTCATGGTTGAATCTTGCAGTACTGTTTAAATTGTCCACAGTGTTCCTATCATCTAGTTTAAACAGTACTGCAAAAATTTCACTTACAGAGTGCATCAAACACGATTTAGAGCTTGTTTATGGAAAAGTGGTGTTTTTTTAATTTCATGGTTGGAACTTGCTGAAAATCGTTTACAGTGTTCCTATCATCTAGTTTAAACAGTACTGCATAAATTTCACTTACAGAGTGCATCAAATACGATTTAGAGCTTGTTTATGGAAAAGTGTTTATTTCTGCATTTCATGATTGAAACTTGCTGAAATATGTCCACAGTGCTCCTATCATCTAGTTTAAACAGTACTGCAAAAATTTCACTTACAGAGGCATCAAACATGATTTAGAGCTTGTTTATGGAAAAGTGGTGTTTTTTTTATTTCATGGTTGAGACTTGCTGAAATTTTTTTACAGTGTTCCTATCATCTAGTTTAAACAGTACTGCAAAAATTTCACTTACAGAGTGCATCAAACACGATTTAGAGCTTGTTTATGGAAAAGTGGTGTTTTTTTAATTTCATGGTTGAAACTTGCTGAAAATTGTTTGCACTGCTCCTATCATCTAGTTTAAACAGTACTGCAACAATTTAACCTATAGAGTGCATCAAACACGATTTAGAGCTTGTTTGTGAAAAGTGGTGTTTTTTAATTTCATGGTTGAAATTTGCTGAAAATTGTCCACAGTGTTCCTATCATCTAGTTTAAACAGTTCTGCAATAATTTCAATTACAGAGTGCATCAAACACGATTTAGAGCTTGTTTATGGAAAAGTGGTGTTTTTTTAATTTCATGGTTGAAACTTGCTGAAAATTGTTTACAGTGTTCCTATCATCTAGTTTAAACAGTACTGCATAAATTTCACTTACAGAGTGCATCAAACACGATTTAGAGCTTGTTTATGGAAAAGTGGTGTTTTTTTAATTTCATGGTTGAAACTTGCTGAAAATTGTTTGCACTGTTCCTATCATCTAGTTTAAACAGTACTGCAACAATTTAACCTATAGAGTGCATCAAACACGATTTAGAGCTTGTTTGTGAAAAGTGGTGTTTTTTAATTTCATGGTTGAAATTTGCTGAAAATTGTCCACAGTGTTCCTATCATCTAGTTTAAACAGTTCTGCAATAATTTCAATTACAGAGTGCATCAAACACGATTTAGAGCTTGTTTATGGAAAAGTGGTGTTTTTTTAATTTCATGGTTGAAACTTGCTGAAAATTGTTTACAGTGTTCCTATCATCTAGTTTAAACAGTACTGCATAAATTTCACTTACAGAGTGCATCAAACACGATTTAGAGCTTGTTTATGGAAAAGTGTTTATTTCTGCATTTCATGATTGAAACTTGCTGAAATATGTCCACAGTGTTCCTATCATCTAGTTTAAACAGTACTGCAAAAATTTCACTTACAGAGGCATCAAACATGATTTAGAGCTTGTTTATGGAAAAGTGGTGTTTTTTTTATTTCATGGTTGAGACTTGCTGAAAATTGTTTACAGTGTTCCTATCATCTAGTTTAAACAGTACTGCAAAAATTTCACTTTTTGCATTTTGCATTTTTTTGTGACGCACTTCCAATAGTTGGACACTTTTCCAATACATGCCGAACGTTAGTGGCCATTTCGACAGGACAAGAGGACATCTTTCGACCAAAAGACGATTAGACCGGAGAAAGGATACATTGCCCAAGATTCTGATGGAAGTTCAGCTAATAGTAAGAACTATTTATGATGATAAATCGTTGTTCAGTTGAAAAATGTTAAACGCATATGCCGCCATTTTCTTTGGGGTAGCTTCGCTTTGGCGCACCCTGTATTGCACAGTAAGGATAATTTTAAAAATGTAATTCAGCGATTGCATTAAGAACTAATTTGTCTTTCAATTGCTGTCCACCCTGTATTTTTTAGTCAAGTTTATGATTATTTATTGATTAGACTAGATCACTCTCCAAGATGGCGCCCGACATTTTCTGTCCAGTTTGGCTACTATTCTCATTGTATAACCACGATTTTTGTGGCTAAATATGCACATTTTCGAACAAACTCTATATGTATGTTGTAATATGATGTTACAGGAGTGTCATCTGAAGAATTCTGAGAAGGTTAGTGAAAAAATTAATATATTTTGGTGGTGATAACATTATCGCTCTCTTTGCCTTGAATCAATGCTGGGGTAAAGTTTGCACATGTGGTATGCTAATATAACGATTTATTGTGTTTTCGCTGTAAAACACTTAGAAAATCTGAAATATTGTCTGAATTCACAAGATCTGTGTCTTTCCATTGCTGTGCGCTGTGTATTTTTAAGAAATGTTTTATGATGAGTAAATTGGTAATACACGTTGCTCTCTGTAGTAATTCTAGTCGCTTTGGGGAGATTTGTGATGGTGGCTGCAATGGCAAACTATGATTTATACCTGAAATATGCACATTTTTCTAACAAAACCTATGCTATACAATAAATATGTTATCAGACTGTCATCTGATGAGGTTTTTTCTTGGTTAGTGGCTATCAATATCTTTATTTGGTCGAATTGGTGATAGCTACTGGTGGAGAGAAAAAATGGTGGACTAAGAAAAATGGTGTCTTTTGCTAACGTGGTTAGCTAATAGATTTACATATTGTGTCTTCCCTGTAAAACATTTTAAAAATCAGAAATGATTGCTGGATTCACAAGAAGTGTATCTTTCATCTGGTGTCTTGGACTTGTGATTTAATGATATTTAGATGCTAGTATTTACTTGTGACGCTATGCTAGGCTATGCTAGTCAGCTTTTTTACTGGTGGGGGGTGCTCCCGGATCCGGGTTTGGGAGGAACTAGAAGTTAAACAGTACTGCATAAATTTCACTTACAGAGGCATCAAACATGATTTACAGCTTGTTTAGGGAAAAGTGTTTATTTCTGTATTTCATGGTTGAAACTTGCTGAAATATGGCCACAGTGTTCCTATCATCCTGATTAAACAGTACTGAAAACAATTCACTTACAGAGTGCATCAAACACGATTTAGAGCTTGTTCATGGAAAAGTGGTGTTTTTTTTATTTCATGGTTGAAACTTGCTGAAAATTGTTTACAGTGTTCCTATCATCTAGTTTAAACAGTACTGCATAAATTTCACTTACAGAGTGCATCAAACATGATTTAGAGCTTGTTTATGGAAAAGTGGTGTTTTTTAATTTCATGGTTGAAACTTGCTGAAAATTGTTTACAGTGTTCCTATCATCTAGTTTAAACAGTACTGCAACAATTTAACATACAGATGCATCAAACATGATTTAGAGCTTGTTTATGGAAACGTGTTTATTTCTGTATTTCATGGTTGAAACTTGCTGAAATATGTCCACAGTGTTCCTATCATCTAGTTTAAACAGTACTGCATACATTTCACTTACAGAGGCATCAAACATGATTTAGAGCTTGTTTATGGAAAAGTGTTTATTTCTGTATTTCATGGTTGCAACTTGCTGAAAATTGTCCACAGTGTTCCTATCATCCTGATTAAACAGTACTGAAAAAAATTCACTTACAGAGTGCATCAAACACGATTTAGAGCTTGTTTATGGAAAAGTGGTGTTTTTTTAATTTCATGGTTGAAACTTGCTGAAAATTGTCCACAGTGTTTCTATCATCTAGTTTAAACAGTTCTGCAAAAATTTCACTTACAGAGTGCATCAAACACAATTTAGAGCTTGTTTATGGAAAAGTGTTTATTTCTGTATTTCATGGTTGAATCTTGCAGTACTGTTTAAATTGTCCACAGTGTTCCTATCATCTAGTTTAAACAGTTCTGCAAAAAAATTCACTTACAGAGTGCATCAAACACGATTTAGAGCTTGTTTATGGAAAAGTGGTGTTTTTTTTATTTCATGGTTGAAACTTGCTGAAAATTGTCCACAGTGTTCCTATCATCTAGTTTAAACAGTACTGCAACAATTTAACTTACAGATGCATCAAACATGATTTAGAGCTTGTTTATGGAAAAGTGTTTATTTCAATCAAGTTTATTTTTTTATTTTTATTTTATATAGCCCTTCGTACATCAGCTAATATCTCGAAGTGCTGTACAGAAACCCAGCCTAAAACCCCAAACAGCAAGCAATGCAGGTGTAGAAGCACGGTGGCTAGGAAAAACTCCCTAGAAAGGCCAAAACCTTGGAAGAAACCTAGAGAGGAACCAGGCTATGAGGGGTGGCCAGTCCTCTTCTGGCTGTGCCGGGTGGAGATTATAACAGAACTATGCCAAGATGTTCAAAATGTTCATAAGTGACAAGCATGGTCAAATAATAATCATGAATAATTTTCAGTTGGCTTTTCATAGCCGATCATTAAGAGTTGAAAACAGCAGGTCTGGGACAGGTGGCGGTTCCATAACCGCAGGCAGAACAGTTGAAACTGGAATAGCAGCAAGGCCAGGTGGACTGGGGACAGCAAGGAGTCAACATGCCCGGTAGTCCTGACGTATGGTCCTAGGGCTCAGGTCCTCCGAGAGAGAGAAAGAAAGAGAGAAGGAGAAAATTAGAGAGAGCCAAGATTTTCAAAATGTTCATAAATGACAAGCATGGTCAAATAATAATCAGGAATAAAAGTCAGTTGGCTTTTCATAGCCGATCATTAAGAGTTGAAAGCAGCAGGTCTGGGACAGGTTCTGTATTTCTGTATTTCATGGTTGAAACTTACTGAAATATGTCCACAGTGTTCCTATCATCTAGTTTGAACAGTTCTGCAAAAATGTCACTTACAGAGGCATCAAACATGATTTAGAGCTTGTTTATGGAAAATATGTGTTTTTTTAATTTCATTTTTGAAACTTGCTGAAAATTGTTTGCAGTGTTCCTATCATCTAGTTTAAACAGTACTGCATAAATTTAACTTACAGATGCATCAAACATGATTTAGAGCTTGTTTATGGAAAAGTGTTTATTTCTGTATTTCATGGTTGAATCTTGTTGAAAATTGTCCACAGTGTTCCTATCATCTAGTTTAAACAGTTCTGCAAAAAAATTCACTTACGGAGTGCACCAAACACGATTTAGAGCTTGTTTATGGAAAAGTGTTTATTTCTGTATTTCATGGTTGAATCTTGCAGTGCTGTTTAAATTGTCCACAGTGTTCCTATCATCTAGTTTAAACAGTACTGCAACAATTTAACTTACAGATGCATCAAACATGATTTAGAGCTTGTTTATGGAAAAGTGTTTATTTCTGTATTTCATGGTTGAAACTTGCTGAAATATGTCCACAGTGTTCCTATCATCTACTTTAAACAGTACTGCATAAAACTCACTTACATTGTGCATCAAACACGATTTAGAGCTTGTTTATGGAAAAGTGGTGTTTTTTTTATTTCATGGTTGAAACTTGCTGAAAATTGTTTGCAGTGTTCCTATCATCTAGTTTAAACAGTACTGCAACAATTTAACTTACAGATGCATCAAACATGATTTAGAGCTTGTTTATGGAAAAGTGTTTATTTCTGTATTTCATGGTTGAATCTTGTTGAAAATTGTCCACAGTGTTCCTATCATCTAGTTTAAACAGTTCTGCAAAAATTTCACTTACAGAGTGCATCAAACACGATTTAGAGCTTGTTTATGGAAAAGTGTTTATTTCTGTATTTCATGGTTGAATCTTGCAGTGCTGTTTAAATTGTCCACATTGTTCCTATCATCTAGTTTAAACAGTACTGCAACAATTTAACTTACAGATGCATCAAACATGATTTAGAGCTTGTTTATGGAAAAGTGTTTATTTCTGTATTTCATGGTTGCAACTTGCTGAAATATGTCCACAGTGTTCCTATCTAGTTTAAACAGTTCTGCAAAAAAATTCACTTACGGAGTGCATCAAACACGATTTAGAGCTTGTTTATGGAAAAGTGGTGTTTTTTCAATTTCATGGTTGAAACTTGCTGAAAATCGTTTACAGTGTTCCTATCATCTAGTTTAAACAGTACTGCATAAAT
>NW_024060656.1:0-22249 GCF_016432855.1 Salvelinus namaycush | reverse complement strand
GATCAGGGCCCTATTCCCTATATAATACTCTATTGTAGAACCAGGGCCCTATTCCCTATATAATCTCTACTTTAGACCAGGCCACTTCCCTATATAATACTCTACTTTAGACCAGGCCCATTCCCTATATATACTCTACTTTAACCAGGCCCTATTCCCTATATAATACTCTACTTTAGACCAGGTTCCTATTCCCGATATAATACTCTACTTTAGACCAGGCCCTTATTCCCTAATAATACTCTACTTTAGACCAGGCCATATTCCCTATATAATACTCTACTGTAGACCAGGCCTATTCCCTATATAATACTCTACTGTAGACCAGGCCCTTTTCCCTATATATACTCTACTGTAGACGAGGGCCCTATTCCCTATATAACACTCTACTGTAGACCAGGGTCCTATTCCCTATATAATACTCTACCTAAGACCAGGCCCTATTCCCTATATAATACTCTACTGTAGACCAGGGCCCTATTCCCTATATAATACTCTACTTTAGACCTGGGCCTTATTCCCTATATAATCCTCTACTGTAGA
Organism: Salvelinus namaycush; assembly: GCF_016432855.1. Taxonomy (NCBI): domain Eukaryota; kingdom Metazoa; phylum Chordata; class Actinopteri; order Salmoniformes; family Salmonidae; genus Salvelinus; species Salvelinus namaycush. The sequence goes on along the minus strand of NW_024060656.1, from coordinate 21,706 downwards.
CCAGGGCCCTATTCCCTATATAATACTCTACTTTAGACCAGGGCCCTATTCCCTATATAATACTCTACTGTAGACCAGGGCCCTATTCCCTATATAATACTCTACTTTAGACCAGGGCCCTATTCCCTATATAATACTCTACTGTAGACCAGGGCCATATTCCCTATATAGTACTCTACTTTAAACCAGGGCCCTATTCCCTATATAATCATCTACTGTAGACCAGGGCCCTATTCCCTATATAAAACTCTACTTTAGACCAGGGCACTATTCCCTATATAATACTCTACTGTAGACCAGGGCCATTTTCCCTATATAATACTCCACTTTAGACCAGGGCCCTATATAATACTCTACTGTAGACCAGGGCCATATTCCCTATATAATACTCTACTGTAGACCAGGGCCCTATTCCCTATATAATACTCTACTTTAGACCAGGGCCCTATTCCCTATATAATACTCTACTGTAGACCAGGGCCCTATTCCCTATATAATACTCTACTTAAGACCAGGGCCCTATTCCCTATATAATACTCTACCGTAGACCAGGGCCCTATTCCCTATATAATACTCTACTGTAGACCAGGGCCCTATTCCCTATATAATACTCTACCGTAGATCAGGGCCATATTCCCTATATAATACTCTATTGTAGACCAGGGCCCTATTCCCTATATAATACTCTACTTTAGACCAGGGCCACATTCCCTATATAATACTCTACTTTAGACCAGGGCCATATTCCCTATATAATACTCTACTTAAGACCAGGGCCATATTCCCTATATAATACTCTACTTTAAACCAGGGCCCTATTCCCTATATAATACTCTACTTTAGACCAGGTTCCTATTCCCTATATAATACTCTACTTTAGACCAGGCCCTTATTCCCTATATAATACTCTACTTTAGACCAGGGCCATATTCCCTATATAATACTCTACTGTAGACCAGGGCCCTATTCCCTATATAATACTCTACTGTAGACCAGGGCCCTTTTCCCTATATAATACTCTACTGTAGACGAGGGCCCTATTCCCTATATAACACTCTACTGTAGACCAGGGTCCTATTCCCTATATAATACTCTACCTAAGACCAGGGCCCTATTCCCTATATAATACTCTACTGTAGACCAGGGCCCTATTCCCTATATAATACTCTACTTTAGACCTGGGCCTTATTCCCTATATAATCCTCTACTGTAGACCAGGGCCCTATTCCCTATATAATACTCTACTTTAGACCAGGGCCCTATTCCCTATATAATACTCTACTGTAGACCAGGGCCATATTCCCTATTTAATACTCTACTTTAGACCAGGGCCCTATTCCCTATATAATACTCTACTGTAGACCAGGGTCCTATTCCCTATATAATACTCTACTTAAGACCAGGGCCCTATTCCCTATATAATACTCTACTTTAGACCAGGGCCCTATTCCCTATATAATACTCTACTTTAGACCACGGCCCTTTTCCCTATAGACTATTCTACTTTAGACCAGGGCCCTATTCCCTATATAATACTCTACTTAAGACCAGGGCCCTATTCCCCATATAATACTCTACTTTAGACCAGGGCCCTATTCCCTATATAATACTCTACTTTAGACCTGGGCCGTATTCCCTATATAATCCTCTACTTTAGACCAGGGCCCTATTCCCTATATAATACTCAACTTTAGACCAGAGCCCTATTCCCTATATAATACTCTACTGTAGACCGGGGCCCTATTCCCTATATAATACTCTACTGTAGACCAGGGCCCTATTCCCTATATAATACTCTACTTTAGACCAGGGCCCTATTCCCTATATATACTCTACTTAAGACCAGGGCCCTATTCCCTATATAATACTCTACTTTAGACCAGGGCCCTATTCCCTATATAATACTCTACTTTAGACCAGGGCCCTATTCCCTATATAATACTCTACTGTAGACCAGGGCCATATTCCCTAAATAATACTCTACTGTAGACCAGGGCCATATTCCCTATATAATACTCTACTGTAGACCAGGGCCCTATTCCCTATATAATACTCTACTGTAGACCGGGGCCCTATTCCCTATATAATACTCTACTGTAGACCAGGGCCCTATTCCCTATATAATACTCTACTTTAGACCAGGGCCCTATTCCCTATATAATACTCTACTTTAGACCAGGGCCCTATTCCCTATATAATACTCTACTGTAGACCAGGGCCCTATTCCCTATATAATACTCTACTGTAGACCAGGGCCATATTCCCTATATAATACTCTACTGTAGACCAGGGCCATATTCCCTATATAATACTCTACTGTAGACCAGGGCCATATTCCCTATATGATACTCTACTGTAGACCAGGGCCATATTCCCTATATAATACTCTACTTTAGACCAGGCCCCTATTCCCTATATAATACTCTACTTTAGACCAGGGCCCTATTCCCTATATAATACTCTACTTTAGACCAGGGCCCTATTCCCCATATAATACTCTACTTTAGACCAGGGCCCTATTCCCTATATAATACTCTACTGTAGACAAGGGCCACATTCCCTATATAATACTCTACTTTAGACCAGGGCCATATTCCCTATATTATACTCTACTTAAGACCAGGGCCATATTCCCTATATAATACTCTACTTTAAACCAGGGCCCTATTCCCTATATAATCATCTACTGTAGACCAGGGCCCTATTCCCTATATAATACTCTACTTTAGACCAGGGCACTATTCCCTATATAATACTCTACTGTAGACAAGGGCCATTTTCCCTATATAATACTCCACTTTAGACCAGGGCCCTATATAATACTCTACTGTAGACCAGGGCCATATTCCCTATATAATACTCTACTGTAGACCAGGGCCCTATTCCCTATATAATACTCTACTTTAGACCAGGGCCCTATTCCCTATATAATACTCTACTGTAGACCAGGGCCCTATTCCCTATATAATACTCTACTGTAGATCAGGGCCATATTCCCTATATAATACTCTATTGTAGACCAGGGCCCTATTCCCTATATAATACTCTACTTTAGACCAGGGCCACATTCCCTATATAATACTCTACTTTAGACCAGGGCCATATTCCCTATATTATACTCTACTTAAGACCAGGGCCACATTCCCTATATAATACTATACTGTAGACCAGGGCCCTATTCCCTATATAATACTCTACTTTAGACCAAGGCCCTATTCCCCATATAATACTCTACTTTAGACCAGGGCCCTATTCCCTATATAATACTCTACTGTAGACAAGGGCCACATTCCCTATATAATACTCTACTTTAGACCAGGGCCATATTCCCTATATTATACTCTACTTAAGACCAGGGCCCTATTCCCTATATAATCATCTACTGTAGACCAGGGCCCTATTCCCTATATAATACTCTACTTTAGACCAGGGCACTATTCCCTATATAATACTCTACTGTAGACCAGGGCCATTTTCCCTATATAATACTCCACTTTAGACCAGGGCCCTATATAATACTCTACTGTAGACCAGGGCCATATTCCCTATATAATACTCTACTGTAGACCAGGGCCCTATTCCCTATATAATACTCTACTTTAGACCAGGGCCCTATTCCCTATATAATACTCTACTGTAGACCAGGGCCCTATTCCCTATATTATACTCTACTTAAGACCAGGGCCCTATTCCCTATATAATACTCTACTGTAGACCAGGGCCCTATTCCCTATATAATACTCTACTGTAGATCAGGGCCATATTCCCTATATAATACTCTATTGTAGACCAGGGCCCTATTCCCTATATAATACTCTACTTTAGACAAGGGCCACATTCCCTATATAATACTCTACTTAAGACCAGGGCCATATTCCCTATATAATACTCTACTTTAAACCAGGGCCCTATTCCCTATATAATCATCTACTGTAGACCAGGGCCCTATTCCCTATATAAAACTCTACTTTAGACCAGGGCACTATTCCCTATATAATACTCTACTGTAGACCAGGGCCATTTTCCCTATATAATACTCCACTTTAGACCAGGGCCCTATATAATACTCTACTGTAGACCAGGCCCTTATTCCCTATATAATACTCTACTTTAGACCAGGGCCATATTCCTTATAATAATATACTGTAGACCAGGGCCCTATTCCCTATATAATACTCTACCTTAGACCAGGGCCCTTTTCCCTATATAATACTCTACTGTAGACCAGGGCCCTATTCCCTATATAACACTCTACTGTAGACCAGGGTCCTATTCCCTATATAATACTCTACCTAAGACCAGGGCCCTATTCCCTATATAATACTCTACTGTAGACCAGGGCCCTATTCCCTATATAATACTCTACTTTAGACCTGGGCCTTATTCCCTATATAATCCTCTACTGTAGACCAGGGCCCTATTCCCTATATAATACTCTACTTTAGACCAGGGCCCTATTCCCTATATAATACTCCACTTTAGACCAGGGCCCTATTCCCTATATAATACTCTACTTTAGACCAGGGCCCTTTTCCCTATATAATATTCTACTTTAGACCAGGGCCCTATTCCCTATATAATACTCTACTTAAGACCAGGGCCCTATTCCCCATATAATACTCTACTTTAGACCAGGGCCCTATTCCCTATATAATACTCTACTTTAGACCTGGGCCTTATTCCCTATATAATCCTCTACTTTAGACCAGGGCCCTATTCCCTATATAATACTCAACTTTAGACCAGGGCCCTATTCCCTATATAATACTCTACTGTAGACCGGGGCCCTATTCCCTATATAATACTCTACTGTAGACCAGGGCCCTATTCCCTATATAATACTCTACTTTAGACCAGGGCCCTATTCCCTATATATACTCTACTTTAGACCAGGGCCCTATTCCCTATATAATACTCTACTTTAGACCAGGGCCATATTCCCTATATTATACTCTACTTAAGACCAGGGCCCTATTCCCTATATAATCATCTACTGTAGACCAGGGCCCTATTCCCTATATAATACTCTACTTTAGACCAGGGCACTATTCCCTATATAATACTCTACTGTAGACCAGGGCCATTTTCCCTATATAATACTCCACTTTAGACCAGGGCCCTATATAATACTCTACTGTAGACCAGGGCCATATTCCCTATATAATACTCTACTGTAGACCAGGGCCCTATTCCCTATATAATACTCTACTTTAGACCAGGGCCCTATTCCCTATATAATACTCTACTGTAGACCAGGGCCCTATTCCCTATATTATACTCTACTTAAGACCAGGGCCCTATTCCCTATATAATACTCTACTGTAGACCAGGGCCCTATTCCCTATATAATACTCTACTGTAGATCAGGGCCATATTCCCTATATAATACTCTATTGTAGACCAGGGCCCTATTCCCTATATAATACTCTACTTTAGACAAGGGCCACATTCCCTATATAATACTCTACTTAAGACCAGGGCCATATTCCCTATATAATACTCTACTTTAAACCAGGGCCCTATTCCCTATATAATCATCTACTGTAGACCAGGGCCCTATTCCCTATATAAAACTCTACTTTAGACCAGGGCACTATTCCCTATATAATACTCTACTGTAGACCAGGGCCATTTTCCCTATATAATACTCCACTTTAGACCAGGGCCCTATATAATACTCTACTGTAGACCAGGCCCTTATTCCCTATATAATACTCTACTTTAGACCAGGGCCATATTCCTTATAATAATATACTGTAGACCAGGGCCCTATTCCCTATATAATACTCTACCTTAGACCAGGGCCCTATTCCCTATATAATACTCTACTGTAGACCAGGGCCCTATTCCCTATATAACACTCTACTGTAGACCAGGGTCCTATTCCCTATATAATACTCTACCTAAGACCAGGGCCCTATTCCCTATATAATACTCTACTGTAGACCAGGGCCCTATTCCCTATATAATACTCTACTTTAGACCTGGGCCTTATTCCCTATATAATCCTCTACTGTAGACCAGGGCCCTATTCCCTATATAATACTCTACTTTAGACCAGGGCCCTATTCCCTATATAATACTCCACTTTAGACCAGGGCCCTATTCCCTATATAATACTCTACTTTAGACCAGGGCCCTTTTCCCTATATACTACTCTACTTTAGACCAGGGCCCTATTCCCTATATAATACTCTACTTAAGACCAGGGCCCTATTCCCCATATAATACTCTACTTTAGACCAGGGCCCTATTCCCTATATAATACTCTACTTTAGACCTGGGCCTTATTCCCTATATAATCCTCTACTTTAGACCAGGGCCCTATTCCCTATATAATACTCAACTTTAGACCAGGGCCCTATTCCCTATATAATACTCTACTGTAGACCGGGGCCCTATTCCCTATATAATACTCTACTGTAGACCAGGGCCCTATTCCCTATATAATACTCTACTTTAGACCAGGGCCCTATTCCCTATATATACTCTACTTTAGACCAGGGCCCTATTCCCTATATAATACTCTACTTTAGACCAGGGCCCTATTCCCTATATAATACTCTACTTTAGACCTGGGCCTTATTCCCTATATAATCCTCTACTTTAGACCAGGGCCCTATTCCCTATATAATACTCAACTTTAGACCAGGGCCCTATTCCCTATATAATACTCTACTGTAGACCGGGGCCCTATTCCCTATATAATACTCTACTGTAGACCAGGGCCCTATTCCCTATATAATACTCTACTTTAGACCAGGGCCCTATTCCCTATTTAATACTCTACTTTAGACCAGGGCCCTATTCCCTATATAATACTCTACTGTAGACCAGGGCCCTATTCCCTATATAACACTCTACTGTAGACCAGGGCCCTATTCCCTATATAATACTCTACCTAAGACCAGGGCCCTATTCCCTATATAATACTCTACTGTAGACCAGGGCCCTATTCCCTATATAATACTCTACTTTAGACCTGGGCCTTATTCCCTATATAATCCTCTACTGTAGACCAGGGCCCTATTCCCTATGTAATACTCTACTTTAGACCAGGGCCCTATTCCCTATATAATACTCTACTGTAGACCAGGGCCATATTCCCTATTTAATACTCTACTTTAGACCAGGGCCCTATTCCCTATATAATACTCTACTGTAGACCAGGGCCCTATTCCCTATATAACACTCTACTGTAGACCAGGGTCCTATTCCCTATATAATACTCTACCTAAGACCAGGGCCCTATTCCCTATATAATACTCTACTTTAGACCAAGGCCCTATTCCCTATATAATACTCTACTTTAGACCTGGGCCTTATTCCCTATATAATCCTCTACTGTAGACCAGGGCCCTATTCCCTATATAATACTCTACTTTAGACCAGGGCCCTATTCCCTATATAATACTCTACTGTAGACCAGGGCCATATTCCCTATTTAATACTCTACTTTAGACCAGGGCCCTATTCCCTATATAATACTCTACTGTAGACCAGGGTCCTATTCCCTATATAATACTCTACTTAAGAACAGGGCCCTATTCCCTATATAATACTCTACTTTAGACCAGGGCCCTATTCCCTATATAATACTCTACTTTATACCACGGCCCTTTTCCCTATAGACTATTCTACTTTAGACCAGGGCCCTATTCCCTATATAATACTCTACTTAAGACCAGGGCCCTATTCCCCATATAATACTCTACTTTAGACCAGGGCCCTATTCCCTATATAATACTCTACTTAAGACCAGGGCCATATTCCCTATATAATACTCTACTGTAGACCGGGGCCCTATTCCCTATATGATACTCTACTGTAGACCAGGGCCCTATTCCCTTTATAATACTCTACTTTAGACCAGGGCCATATTCCCTATATATACTCTACTTAAGACCAGGGCCCTATTCCCTATATAATACTCTACTTTAGACCAGGGCCCTATTCCCTATATAATACTCTACTTTAGACCTGGGCCTTATTCCCTATATAATCCTCTACTTTAGACCAGGGCCCTATTCCCTATATAATACTCTACTTAAGACCAGGGCCATATATAATACTCTACTGTAGACCAGGGCCCTATATAATACTCTACTTAAGACCAGGGCCCTATTCCCTATATAATACTCTACTGTAGACCAGGGCCATATTACCTATTTAATACTCTACTTTAGACCAGGGCCCTATTCCCTATATAATACTCTACTGTAGACCAGGGTCCTATTCCCTATATAATACTCTACTTAAGACCAGGGCCCTATTCCCTATATAATACTCTACTTTAGACCAGGGCCCTATTCCCTATATAATACTCTACTTTAGACCACGGCCCTTTTCCCTATAGACTATTCTACTTTAGACCAGGGCCCTATTCCCTATATAATACTCTACTTAAGACCAGGGCCCTATTCCCCATATAATACTCTACTTTAGACCAGGGCCCTATTCCCTATATAATACTCTACTTAAGACCAGGGCCATATTCCCCATATAATACTCTACTTTAGACCAGGGCCCTATTCCCTATATAATACTCTACTTAAGACCAGGGCCATATTCCCTATATAATACTCTACTGTAGACCAGGGCCCTATTCCCTATATGATACTCTACTGTAGACCAGGGCCCTATTCCCTTTATAATACTCTACTTTAGACCAGGGCCATATTCCCTATATATACTCTACTTAAGACCAGGGCCCTATTCCCTATATAATACTCTACTTTAGACCAGGGCCCTATTCCCTATATAATACTCTACTTTAGACCTGGGCCTTATTCCCTATATAATCCTCTACTTTAGACCAGGGCCCTATTCCCTATATAATACTCTACTTAAGACCAGGGCCATATATAATACTCTACTGTAGACCAGGGCCCTATATAATACTCTACTTAAGACCAGGGCCCTATATAATACTCTACTGTAGACCAGGGCCATATTCCCTATTTAATACTCTACTTTAGACCAGGGCCCTATTCCCTATATAATACTCTACTGTAGACCAGGGTCCTATTCCCTATATAATACTCTACTTAAGACCAGGGCCCTATTCCCTATATAATACTCTACTTTAGACCAGGGCCCTATTCCCTATATAATACTCTACTTTAGACCACGGCCCTTTTCCCTATAGACTATTCTACTTTAGACCAGGGCCCTATTCCCTATATAATACTCTACTTAAGACCAGGGCCCTATTCCCCATATAATACTCTACTTTAGACCAGGGCCCTATTCCCTATATAATACTCTACTTTAGACCTGGGCCTTATTCCCTATATAATCCTCTACTTTAGACCAGGGCCCTATTCCCTATATAATACTCAACTTTAGACCAGGGCCCTATTCCCTATATAATACTCAACTTTAGACCAGGGCCCTATTCCCTATATAATACTCTACTGTAGACCGGGGCCCTATTCCCTATATAATACTCTACTGTAGACCAGGGCCCTATTCCCTATATAATACTCTACTTTAGACCAGGGCCCTATTCCCTATATATACTCTACTTAAGACCAGGGCCCTATTCCCTATATAATACTCTACTTTAGACCAGGGCCCTATTCCCTATATAATACTCTACTTTAGACCAGGGCCACATTCCCTATATAATACTCTACTTTAGACCAGGGCCCTATATAATACTCTACTGTAGACCAGGGCCATTTTCCCTATATAATACTCTACTTTAGACCAGGGCCCTATATAATACTCTACTGTAGACCAGGGCCCTATTCCCTATATAATACTCTACTTTAGACCAGGGCCCTATTCCCTATATAATACTCTACAGGCCACAGAGTTACACATGGAGTAAACAATAAACAAGTCAATAACATGGTAGAAATAAAAAGAGAATCTATATACAATGTGTGCAAAAGGCATGAGGTAGGCAATAAATCGAATAATTACAATTTAGCAGATTAACACTGGAGTGATAAATCATCAGATGATCATGTGCAAGAAGAGATACTGGTGTGCAAAAGAGCAGAAAAGTAAATAAATAAAAGCAGTATGGGGGGTGAGGTAGGTAAATTGGGTGGGTAGTTTACAGATGGACTATGTACAGCTGCAGCGATCGGTTAGCTGCTCGGATAGCAGATTTTTAAAGTTGTTGAGGGAGATAAAAGTCTCCAACTTCAGAGATTTTTGCAATTCGTTCCAGTCGCAGGCAGCAGAGAACTGGAAGGAAAGGCGTCCAAATGAGGTTTTGGCTTTAGGGATGATCAGTGAGATACACCTGCTGGAGCGCGTGCTACGGGTGGGTGTAGCCATCGTGACCAGTGAACTGAGATAAGGCGGCACTTTACCTAGCATAGCCTTGTAGATGACCTGGAGCCAGTGGGTCTGACGACGAACATGTAGCGAGGGCCAGCCGACTAGGGCATACAGGTCGCAGTGGTGGGTCGTATAAGGTGCTTTAGTAACAAAACGGATGGCACTGTGATAAACTGCATCCAGTTTGCTGAGTAGAGTATTGGAAGCTATTTTGTAGATGACATCGCCGAAGTCGAGGATCGGTAGGATAGTCAGTTTTACTAGGGTAAGTTTGGCGGCGTGAGTGAAGGAGGCTTTGTTGCGGAATAGAAAGCCGACTCTAGATCTAGAGCAGTTGGAGGCCACGGAAGGAGTGTTGTATGGCATTGAAGCTCGTTTGGAGGTTAGATAGCACAGTGTCCAAGGAAGGGCCGGAAGTATACAGAATGGTGTCGTCTGCGTAGAGGTAGATCAGGGAATCGCCCGCAGCAAGAGCAACATCATTGATGTATACAGAGAAAAGAGTCGGCCCGAGAATTGAACCCTGTGGTACCCCCATAGAGACTGCCAGAGGACCGGACAACATGCCCTCCGATTTGACACACTGAACTCTGTCTGCAAAGTAGTTGGTGAACCAGGCAAGGCAGTCATTAGAAAAACCGAGGCTACTGAGTCTGCCGATAAGAATATGGTGATTGACAGAGTCGAAAGCCTTGGCCAGGTCGATGAAGACGGCTGCACAGTAATGTCTTTTATCGATGGCGGTTATGACATCGTTTAGTACCTTGAGCGTGGCTGAGGTGCACCCGTGACCGGCTCGGAAACCGGATTGCACAGCGGAGAAGGTACGGTGGGATTCGAGATGGTCAGTGATCTGTTTGTTGACTTGGCTTTCGAAGACCTTAGATAGGCAGGGCAGGATGGATATAGGTCTGTAACAGTTTGGGTCCAGGGTGTCTCCCCGTTTGAAGAGGGGGATGACCGCGGCAGCTTTCCAATCCTTGGGGATCTCAGATGATACGAAGGAGAGGTTGAACAGGCTGGTAATAGGGGGTGCGACAATGGCGGCGGACAGTTTCAGAAATAGGGGGTCCAGATTGTCAAGCCCAGCTGATTTGTATGGGTCCAGGTTTTCCAGCTCTTTCAGAACATCTGCTATCTGGATATGGGTAAAGGAGGAGCTGGGGAGGCTTGGGCGAGTAGCAGCGGGGGGGGGGCGGGGCTGTTGGCCAAGGTTGGAGTCGCCAGGAGGAAGGCATGGCCAGCCATTGAGAAATGTTTGTTGAAGTTTTCGATTATCACGGACTTATCAGTGGTGACCGTGTTACCTAGCCTCAGTGCAGTGGGCAGCTGGGAGGAGGTGCTCTTGTTTTCCATGGACTTTACAGTATCCCAGAACTTTTTGGAGTTAGAGCTACAGGATGCAAATTTCTGCTTGAGAAAGCTGGCCTTTGCTTTCCTGACTGACTGCGTGTATTGGTTCCTGACTTCCCTGAACAGTTGCATATCGCGGGGGCTCTTCGATGCTATTGCAGTTCGCCACAGGATGTTTTTGTGCTGGTCGAGGGCAGTCAGGTCTGGAGTGAACCAAGGGCTATATCTGTTCTTGGTTCTGCATTTTTTGAACGGAGCATGCTTGTCTAATATGGTGAGGAAGTAACTTTTAAAGAACGACCAGGCATCCTCAACTGACGGGATGAGGTCAATATCCTTCCAGGGTACCCGGGCCAGGTCGATTAGAAAGGCCTGCTCGCAGAAGTGTTTTAGGGAGCGTTTGACAGTGATGAGGGGTGGTCGTTTGACCGCGGACCCGTGGCGGATACAGGCAATGAGGCAGTGATCGCTGAGATCTTGATTGAAGACAGCAGAGGTGTATTTGGAGGGCAAGTTGGTCAGGATAATGTCTATTAGGGTGCCCATGTTTACGGATTTAGGGTTGTACCTGGTGGGTTCCTTGATGATTTGTGTGAGATTGAGGGCATCAAGCTTAGATTGTAGGACTGCCGGGGTGTTAAGCATATCCCAGTTTAGGTCACCTAACAGAACAAACTCTGAAGCTAGATGGGGAGCGATCAATTCACAGATGGTGTCCAGGGCACAGCTGGGAGCTGAGGGGGGTCGGTAGCAGGCGGCAACAGTGAGAGACTTATTTCTGGAGAGATTAATTTTTAAAATTAGAAGTTCGAACTGTTTGGGCATAGACCTGGAAAGTATGACAGAACTTTGCAGGCTATCTCTGCAGTAGATTGCAACTCCTCCCCCTTTGGCAGTTCTATCTTGACGGAAAGTGTTATAGTTGGGTATGGAAATCTCAGAATTTTTGGTGGCCTTCCTAAGCCAGGATTCGGACACGGCAAGGACATCAGGGTTGGCAGAGTGTGCTAAAGCGGTGAGTAAGGCAAACTTAGGGAGGAGGCTTCTGATGTTGACATGCATGAGGCCAAGGCTTTTTCGATCACAGAAGTCAACAAATGAGGGTGACTGGGGACATGCAGGGCCTGGGTTTACCTCCACATCACCCGAGGAACAGAGGAGTAGTAGGATGAGGGTGCGGCTAAAGGCTATCAAAACTGGTCGCCTAGAGCGTTGGGGACAAGGAATAAAAGGAGCAGATTTATGGGCGTGGTAGAATAGATTCTGGGCATAATGTGCAGACCAGGGTATGGTGGGGCACGGGTACAGCGGAGGCAAGCCCAGGCACTGGGTGATGATAAGAGAGGTTGTATCTCTGGACATGCTGGTCTCAATGGGTGAGGTCACCGCATGTGTGGGGGGTGGGACAAAGGAGGTATCAGAGGTACGGAGAGTGGAACTACGGGGTCCATTGCAAACCAAAACAATGATAACTAGCCTGAACAACAGTATGCAAGGCATATTGATATTTGAGAGAGACATACAATAAGGCATAAAGTGATTGCAGGTCTTGATTGGGAGAGCTAGCTAAAACAACAGGTGAGATAACAGCAGCTAGTCAGCTAACACAGCAACAGCAGGTAAAAATGGCGACGACTAGGCAGAGAGGGTCGGATTAACTACACACAGATCCTGAGTTAAAGCACAGAGCCGACAGATAAAACACAAATAAACAGAATGGAGTACCGTGAATTAATGGACAGTCAAGCAGGCATCAGCTATGTAGCCAAGTGATCATAGTGTCCAGGGGGCAGCCGTAGATGGAGCAGGGAGGCCTCCACTAAGCTAGCACGCGGCGTTTTAAAGTTAGTAGCCCGGGGGGTGGTCTGCTCAGACGGAGGGGGTCTGCTCAGACGGAGGCCGGTTGAGGGCACAGCGGATGGGGTATTCGTCTGCAGACCAGACGTGGTCGTGTCGACAGAGAATCCAAGCCGGATGGCGATGGCGAAAGAGAGGTTGTGAATTGTAGAATTGTGTTTGCTAACTGGTGCTAGCTTCGTGGCAGTGGCGCTAGCTGCGCTAGCTGCAAGCTAGCTGTGAGGATCAGAAGTAGTGGCTCAGGGATTACGGCAGGAATCCGGCGTTGTTGTCGAGAGACAGTCCGATGCTGGTAAATTGGTGAGTAATTCTGCTCTTCGTGCGGTGACGTTGATAAACCAGTCGTGGATTAGTAGGATTCCAAGTTGCTCCAGGTAGCTAGTAGGCCGGGGTTAGCAGAATGGGCCTTCAGCGGACGTCACGCCTGAGGGGCCTGTTGGAATCCTCGGGCAGATTATGTCAGTATTCCAGTCGTAGAGGATCGGTGGGGTTCCGTGCCCCGTACCGGCAGTAGAAGGGGTCCGGATATTGTAACCCAGGAGTGGGCTTCGGTGGTAGCCCAGGAGCCCTAGCCAGGCTAGCTTCAAGCTAATTGGTGCTTGCTCCGGGATGGAAACGCTAGCCAGGAGTAGTCACCCGGGATTACGGTTAGCTAGTTGCGAAGAACCAGATGAAAATGTTCAGAGTCTGCGGTAGGAATCCGGGGATATGGAGAGAAAAAAAATAGGTCCGCTATGCTCTAGTTTGAGTCATGTTGTACGAACTGGCGAGAGCTTTCCGAGCTAAAGGTTAGCTGATGACCGCTAGCAGTGGTTTCCTGACTGATAGCTGGTAGGTAGTTAGCTGGCTAGCTTCAGTTGAGGGATTCCAGATCCGAAGTAAATAAAAATACTTTACAAAAAAAACAGATCCACACCACATTGGGTGAGGCTGGTTGCAGGACAGTATTTAGAAGTTGAGGTTTAGGAAAATATTTTAAAAGATATGCGAAGAGAAAGATATATAAAAAGATATAAACAAGGGACACGACAGGACAAAGACAGAGACGTCTGACTGCTACGCCATCTTGGATCTCTACTGTAGACCAGGGCCCTATTCCCTATATTATACTCTACTGTAGACCAGGGCCCTATTCCCTATATAATACTCTACTGTAGACCAGGGCCCTATTCCCTATATAATACTCTACTGTAGACCAGGGCCCTATTCCCTATATTATACTCTACTTAAGACCAGGGCCCTATTCCCTATATAATACTCTACTGTAGACCAGGGCCCTATTCCCTATATAATACTCTACTGTAGACCAGGGCCATATTCCCTAAATAATACTCTACTGTAGACCAGGGCCATATTCCCTATATAATACTCTACTGTAGACCAGGGCCATATTCCCTATATAATACTCTACTGTAGACCAGGGCCATATTCCCTATATCATACTCTACTGTAGACCAGGGCCCTATTCCCTATATAATACTCTACTTTAGACCAGGGCCATATTCCCTATATGATACTCTACTGTAGACCAGGGCCATATTCCCTATATAATACTCTACTTTAGACCAGGGCCCTATTCCCTATATAATACTCTACTTTAGACCAGGGCCCTATTCCCTATAGACTATTCTACTTTAGACCAGGGCCCTATTCCCCATATAATACTCTACTTTAGACCAGGGCCCTATTCCCTATATAATACTCTACTGTAGACCAGGGTCCTATTCCCTATATAATACTCTACTTAAGACCAGGGCCCTATTCCCTATATAATACTCTACTTTAGACCAGGGCCCTATTCCCTATATAATACTCTACTTTAGACCACGGCCCTATTCCCTATAGACTATTCTACTTTAGACCAGGGCCCTATTCCCTATATAATACTCTACTTTAGACCTGGGCCTTATTCCCTATATAATCCTCTACTTTAGACCAGGGCCCTATTCCCTATATAATACTCAACTTTAGACCAGGGCCCTATTCCCTATATAATACTCTACTGTAGGGGCCCTATTCCCTATATAATACTCTACTTTAGACCAGGGCCCTATTCCCTATATAATACTCTACTTTAGACCAGGGCCCTATTCCCTATATAATACTCTACTTTAGACCAGGGCCCTATTCCCTATATAATACTCTACTGTAGATCAGGGCCATATTCCCTATATAATACTCTATTGTAGACCAGGGCCCTATTCCCTATATAATACTCTACTTTAGACAAGGGCCACATTCCCTATATAATACTCTACTTTAGACCAGGGCCATATTCCCTATATTATACTCTACTTAAGACCAGGGCCATATTCCCTATATAATACTCTACTTTAAACCAGGGCCCTATTCCCTATATAATCATCTACTGTAGACCAGGGCCCTATTCCCTATATAAAACTCTACTTTAGACCAGGGCACTATTCCCTATATAATACTCTACTGTAGACCAGGGCCATTTTCCCTATATAATACTCCACTTTAGACCAGGGCCCTATATAATACTCTACTGTAGACCAGGGCCATATTCCCTATATAATACTCTACTGTAGACCAGGGCCCTATTCCCTATATAATACTCTACTGTAGACCAGGGCCCTATTCCCTATATAATACTCTACTTTAGACCAGGTTCCTATTCCCTATATAATACTCTACTTTAGACCAGGCCCTTATTCCCTATATAATACTCTACTTTAGACCAGGGCCATATTCCCTATATAATACTCTACTGTAGACCAGGGCCCTATTCCCTATATAATACTCTACTGTAGACCAGGGCCCTTTTCCCTATATAATACTCTACTGTAGACCAGGGCCCTATTCCCTATATAATACTCTACTGTAGACCAGGGTCCTATTCCCTATATAATACTCTACCTAAGACCAGGGCCCTATTCCCTATATAATACTCTACTGTAGACCAGGGCCCTATTCCCTATATAATACTCTACTTTAGACCTGGGCCTTATTCCCTATATAATCCTCTACTGTAGACCAGGGCCATATTCCCTATTTAATACTCTACTTTAGACCAGGGCCCTATTCCCTATATAATACTCTACTGTAGACCAGGGTCCTATTCCCTATATAATACTCTACTTAAGACCAGGGCCCTATTCCCTATATAATACTCTACTTTAGACCAGGGCCCTATTCCCTATATAATACTCTACTTTAGACCACGGCCCTATTCCCTATATAATATTCTACTTTAGACCAGGGCCCTATTCCCTATATAATACTCTACTTAAGACCAGGGCCCTATTCCCCATATAATACTCTACTTTAGACCAGGGCCCTATTCCCTATATAATACTCTACTTTAGACCAGGGCCTTATTCCCTATATAATCCTCTACTTTAGACCAGGGCCCTATTCCCTATATAATACTCAAATTTAGACCAGGGCCCTATTCCCTATATAATACTCTACTGTAGGGGCCCTATTCCCTATATAATACTCTACTTTAGACCAGGGCCCTATTCCCTATATATACTCTACTTTAGACCAGGGCCCTATTCCCTATATAATACTCTACTTTAGACCAGGGCCCTATTCCCTATATAATACTCTACTTTAGACCAGGGCCCTATTCCCTATATAATACTCTACTGTAGACCAGGGCCATATTCCCTAAATAATACTCTACTGTAGACCAGGGCCATATTCCCTATATAATACTCTACTGTAGACCAGGGCCCTATTCCCTATATAATACTCTACTTAAGACCAGGGCCCTATTCCCTATATAATACTCTACTGTAGACCAGGGCCCTATTCCCTATATAATACTCTACTGTAGATCAGGGCCATATTCCCTATATAATACTCTACTGTAGACCAGGGCCATATTCCCTATTTAATACTCTACTTTAGACCAGGGCCCTATTCCCTATATTATACTCTACTTAAGACCAGGGCCATATTCCCTATATAATACTCTACTTTAAACCAGGGCCCTATTCCCTATATAATCATCTACTGTAGACCAGGGCCCTATTCCCTATATAATACTCTACTTTAGACCAGGGCACTATTCCCTATATAATACTCTACTGTAGACCAGGGCCATTTTCCCTATATAATACTCCACTTTAGACCAGGGCCCTATATAATACTCTACTGTAGACCAGGGCCATATTCCCTATATAATACTCTACTGTAGACCAGGGCCCTATTCCCTATATAATACTCTACTTTAGACCAGGGCCCTATTCCCTATATAATACTCTACTGTAGATCAGGGCCATATTCCCTATATAATACTCTACTGTAGACCAGGGCCATATTCCCTATTTAATACTCTACTTTAGACCAGGGCCCTATTCCCTATATAATACTCTACTGTAGACCAGGGCCATATTCCCTATTTAATACTCTACTTTAGACCAGGGCCCTATTCCCTATATAATACTCTACTGTAGACCAGGGTCCTATTCCCTATATAATACTCTACTTAAGACCAGGGCCCTATTCCCTATATAATACTCTACTTTAGACCAGGGCCCTATTCCCTATATAATACTCTACTTTAGACCACGGCCCTTTTCCCTATAGACTATTCTACTTTAGACCAGGGCCCTATTCCCTATATAATACTCTACTTAAGACCAGGGCCCTATTCCCCATATAATACTCTACTTTAGACCAGGGCCCTATTCCCTATATAATACTCTACTTTAGACCTGGGCCTTATTCCCTATATAATCCTCTACTTTAGACCGGGGCCCTATTCCCTATATAATACTCTAACTTTAGACCAGGGCCCTATTCCCTATATAATACTCTACTGTAGGGGCCCTATTCCCTATATAATACTCTACTTTAGACCAGGGCCCTATTCCCTATATAATACTCTACTTTAGACCAGGGCCCTATTCCCTATATAATACTCTACTGTAGACCAGGGCCATATTCCCTAAATAATACTCTACTGTAGACCAGGGCCATATTCCCTATATAATACTCTACTGTAGACCAGGGCCCTATTCCCTATATAATACTCTACTGTAGACCGGGGCCCTATTCCCTATATAATACTCTACTGTAGACCAGGGCCCTATTCCCTATATAATACTCTACTTTAGACCAGGGCCATATTCCCTATATAATACTCCACTTTAGACCAGGGCCCTATATAATACTCTACTTTAGACCAGGGCCCTATTCCCTATATAATACTCTACTGTAGACCAGGGCCCTATTCCCTATATTATACTCTACTTAAGACCAGGGCCCTATTCCCTATATAATACTCTACTGTAGACCAGGGCCCTATTCCCTATATAATACTCTACTTTAGATCAGGGCCATATTCCCTATATAATACTCTATTGTAGACCAGGGCCCTATTCCCTATATAATACTCTACTTTAGACAAGGGCCACATTCCCTATATAATCATCTACTGTAGACCAGGGCCCTATTCCCTATATAAAACTCTACTTTAGACCAGGGCACTATTCCCTATATAATACTCTACTGTAGACCAGGGCCATTTTCCCTATATAATACTCCACTTTAGACCAGGGCCCTTTATAATACTCTACTGTAGACCAGGGCCATATTCCCTATATAATACTCTACTGTAGACCAGGGCCCTATTCCCTATATAATACTCTAGTTTAGACCAGGGCCCTATTCCCTATATAATACTCTACTGTAGACCAGGGCCCTATTCCCTATATAATACTCTACTTAAGACCAGGGCCCTATTCCCTATATAATACTCTACTTTAGACCAGGGCCCTATTCCCTATATAATACTCTACTTAAGACCAGGGCCATATTCCCTATATAATACTCTACTTTAAACCAGGGCCCTATTCCCTATATAATACTCTACTGTAGATCAGGGCCATATTCCCTATATAATACTCTATTGTAGACCAGGGCCCTATTCCCTATATAATACTCTACTTTAGACCAGGGCCACATTCCCTATATAATACTCTACTTTAGACCAGGGCCATATTCCCTATATAATACTCTACTTAAGACCAGGGCCATATTCCCTATATAATACTCTACTTTAAACCAGGGCCATATTCCCTATATAATACTCTACTTTAGACCAGGTTCCTATTCCCTATATAATACTCTACTTTAGACCAGGCCCGTATTCCCTATATAATACTCTACTTTAGACCAGGGCCATATTCCCTATATAATACTCTACTGTAGACTAGGGCCCTATTCCCTATATAATACTCTACTGTAGACCAGGGCCCTTTTCCCTATATAATACTCTACTGTAGACCAGGGCCCTATTCCCTATATAACACTCTACTGTAGACCAGGGTCCTATTCCCTATATAATACTCTACTTAAGACCAGGGCCCTATTCCCTATATAATACTCTACTTTAGACCAGGGCCATATTCCCTATATAATACTCTACTTAAGACCAGGGCCCTATTCCCTATATAATACTCTACTTTAGACCAGGGCCCTATTCCCTATATAATACTCTACTTTAGACCAGGGCCCTATTCCCTATATAATACTCTACTGTAGACCAGGGCCATATTCCCTAAATAATACTCTACTGTAGACCAGGGCCATATTCCCTATATAATACTCTACTGTAGACCAGGGCCATATTCCCTATATCATACTCTACTGTAGACCAGGGCCCTATTCCCTATATAATACTCTACTTTAGACCAGGGCCATATTCCCTATATGATACTCTACTGTAGACCAGGGCCATATTCCCTATATAATACTCTACTTTAGACCAGGGCCCTATTCCCTATATAATACTCTACTTTAGACCAGGGCCCTATTCCCTATAGACTATTCTACTTTAGACCAGGGCCCTATTCCCCATATAATACTCTACTTTAGACCAGGGCCCTATTCCCTATATAATACTCTACTGTAGACAAGGGCCACATTCCCTATATAATACTCTACTTTAGACCAGGGCCATATTCCCTATATTATACTCTACTTAAGACCAGGGCCATATTCCCTATATAATACTCTACTTTAAACCAGGGCCCTATTCCCTATATAATACTCTACTTTAGACCAGGTTCCTATTCCCTATATAATACTCTAATTTAGACCAGGCCCTTATTCCCTATATAATACTCTACTTTAGACCAGGGCCATATTCCCTATATAATACTCTACTGTAGACTAGGGCCCTATTCCCTATATAATACTCTACTGTAGACCAGGGCCCTTTTCCCTATATAATACTCTACTGTAGACCAGGGCCCTATTCCCTATATAATACTCTACTGTAGACCAGGGCCCTATTCCCTATATAATACTCTACTTAAGACCAGGGCCCTATTCCCTATATAATACTCTACTTTAGACCAGGGCCATATTCCCTATATAATACTCTACTTAAGACCAGGGCCCTATTCCCTATATAATACTCTACTTTAGACCAGGGCCCTATTCCCTATATAATACTCACTTTAGACCAGGGCCCGATATATACTCTACTGTAGACCAGGGCCATATTCCCTAAATAATACTCTACTGTAAGCCAGGGCCATATCCCTATCTAATACTCTACTGTAGACCAGGTCCATATTCCCTATATCATACTCTACTGTAGAACCAGGGCCCTATTCCCTATATAATACTCTACTTTTAGACCAGGGCCATATCCCTATATGATACTCTACTGTAGACGCAGGGCCAATATTCCCTATATAATACTCTACTTTAGAACCAGGGCCCTATTTCTCTATATAATACTCTACTTTAGACCAGGGCCCTATCCATATAGTACTATTCTACTTTAGACCAGGGCCCTATTCCCCATATAATACTCTACTTTAGACCAGGGCCCTATTCCCTATATAATACTCTACTGTAGACAAGGGCACATTCCCTATATAATACTCTACGTTAGACCAGGGCCATATTCCTATATTATACTCTACTTAAGACCAGGGCCATATTCCCTATATAATACTCTACTTTAAACCAGGGCCCTATTCCCTATATAATCATCTACTGTAGACCAGGGCCCTATTCCCTATATAATACTCTACTTTAGACCAGGCACTATTCCCTATATAATACTCTACTGTAGACCAGGGCCATTTTCCCTATATAATACTCCACTTTAGACCAGGGCCCTTTATAATACTCTACTGTAGACCAGGCCATATTCCCTATATATACTCTACTGTAAGACCAGGGCCCTATTCCCTATATAATACTCTAG
>NW_024060655.1:0-22257 GCF_016432855.1 Salvelinus namaycush | reverse complement strand
AGGGTTAATAAACAGTACTATGTAGTAGGGTTATTAACGGTTAATAAACAGTACTATGTATACTTAACAGGTTAATAAACAGTACTATGTAGTAGGGTTATTAACAGGGTTAATAAACAGTACTATGTAGTAGGGTTATTAACAGGGTTAATAAACAGTACTATGTAGTAGGGTTATTAACAGGGGTAATAAACAGTACTATGTAGTAGGGTTATTAACAGGGTTAATAAACAGTACTATGTAGTAGGGTTACTAACAGGGTTAATAAACAGTACTATGTAGTAGGGTTATTAACAGGGTTAATAAACAGTACTATGTAGTAGGGTTATTAACAGGGTTAGTAAACAGTACTATGTAGTAGGGTTATTAACAGGGTTAATAAACAGTACTATGTAGTAGGGTTTTAACAGGGTTAATAAACAGTACTATGTAGTAGGGTTACTAACAGGGTTAATAAACAGTACTATGTAGTAGGGTTATTAACAGGGTTAATAAACAGTACTATGTAGTAGGGTTATTAACAGGGTTAATAAACAGTACTATGTAGTAGGGTTACTAACAGGGTTAATAAACAGTACTATGTAGTAGGGTTATTAACAGGGTTAATAAACAGTACTATGTAGTAGGGTTATTAACAGGGTTAATAAACAGTACTATGTAGTAGGGTTACTAACAGGGTTAATAAACAGTACTATGTAGTAGGGTTACTAACAGGGTTTAATAAACAGTACTATGTAGTAGGGTTATAACAGGGTTAATAAACAGTACTATGTAGTAGGGTTATTAACAGGTTAATAAACAGTACTATGTAGTAGGGTTACTAACAGGGTTAATAAACAGTACTATGTAGTAGGGTTATTAACAGGGTTAATAAACAGTACTATGTTAGTAGGGTTATTAACAGGGTTAATAAACAGTACTATGTAGTAGGGTTATTAACAGGGTTAATAAACAGTACTATGTAGTAGGGTTATTAACAGGGTTAATAAACAGTACTATGTAGTAGGGTTATTAACAGGGTTAATAAACAGTACTATGTAGTAGGGTTACTAACAGGGTTAATAAACAGTACTATGTAGTAGGGTTATTAACAGGGTTAATAAACAGTACTATGTAGTAGGGTTACTAACAGGGTTAATAAACAGTACTATGTAGTAGGGTTATTAACAGGGTTAATAAACAGTACTATGTAGTAGGGTTATTAACAGGGTTAATAAACAGTACTATGTAGTAGGGTTATTAACAGGGTTAATAAACAGTACTATGTAGTAGGGTTACTAACAGGGTTAATAAACAGTACTATGTAGTAGGGTTAATAAACAGTACTATGTAGTAGGGTTACTAACAGGGTTAATAAACAGTACTATGTAGTAGGGTTATTAACAGGGTTAATAAACAGTACTATGTAGTACTAACAGGGTTAATAAACAGTACTATGTAGTAGGGTTATTAACAGGGGTAATAAACAGTACTATGTAGTAGGGTTATTAACAGGGTTAATAAACAGTACTATGTAGTACTAACAGGGTTAATAAACAGTACTATGTAGTAGGGTTATTAACAGGGTTAATAAACAGTACTATGTAGTAGGGTTATTAACAGGGTTAATAAACAGTACTATGTAGTAGGGTTATTAACAGGGTTAATAAACAGTACTATGTAGTAGGGTTATTAACAGGGTTAATAAACAGTACTATGTAGTAGGGTTATTAACAGGGTTAATAAACAGTACTATGTAGTAGGGTTACTAACAGGGTTAATAAACAGTACTATGTAGTAGGGTTACTAACAGGGTTAATAAACAGTACTATGTAGTAGGGTTATTAACAGGGTTAATAAACAGTACTATGTAGTACTAACAGGGTTAATAAACAGTACTATGTAGTAGGGTTATTAACAGGGTTAATAAACAGTACTATGTAGTAGGGTTATTAACAGGGTTAATAAACAGTACTATGTAGTAGGGTTACTAACAGGGTTAATAAACAGTACTATGTAGTAGGGTTAATAAACAGTACTATGTAGTAGGGTTACTAACAGGGTTAATAAACAGTACTATGTAGTAGGGTTATTAACAGGGTTAATAAACAGTACTATGTAGTACTAACAGGGTTAATAAACAGTACTATGTAGTAGGGTTATTAACAGGGGTAATAACAGTACTATGTAGTAGGGTTATTAACAGGGTTAATAAACAGTACTATGTAGTACTAACAGGGTTAATAAACAGTACTATGTAGTAGGGTTATTAACAGGGTTAATAAACAGTACTATGTAGTAGGGTTATTAACAGGGTTAATAAACAGTACTATGTAGTAGGGTTATTAACAGGGTTAATAAACAGTACTATGTAGTAGGGTTATTAACAGGGTTAATAAACAGTACTATGTAGTAGGGTTATTAACAGGGTTAATAAACAGTACTATGTAGTAGGGTTACTAACAGGGTTAATAAACAGTACTATGTAGTAGGGTTACTAACAGGGTTAATAAACAGTACTATGTAGTAGGGTTATTAACAGGGTTAATAAACAGTACTATGTAGTACTAACAGGGTTAATAAACAGTACTATGTAGTAGGGTTATTAACAGGGTTAATAAACAGTACTATGTAGTAGGGTTATTAACAGGGTTAATAAACAGTACTATGTAGTAGGGTTATTAACAGGGTTAATAAACAGTACTATGTAGTAGGGTTATTAACAGGGTTAATAAACAGTACTATGTAGTAGGGTTATTAACAGGGTTAATAAACAGTACTATGTAGTAGGGTTACTAACAGGGTTAATAAACAGTACTATGTAGTAGGGTTATTAACAGGGTTAATAAACAGTACTATGTAGTAGGGTTACTAACAGGGTTAATAAACATTACTGTTGAGCAGTGGTGTAAAGTACTTTAAAGTAAAAATACTTGAAAGTACTACTTAAGTAGTTTTTTGGTGTATTTGTACTTTACTATTTATATTTTTGACGACTTTTACTTCACTACACTACTAATTCACTAGGAATTGATGTAGTCTTTACTATATACATTTTCCCTGGCACTCAAAAGTACTCGTTACATTTTGAATGGTTAGCAGGACAGGAAAATGCTCCAATTCAACCACTTATCAAGAGAACATCCCTACTGCCTCTGATCTGGCGGACTCACTAAACACAATTTTTTATTTATTTATTTCACCTTTATTTAACCAGGTAGGCCAGTTGAGAACAAGTTCTCATTTACAACTGCGACCTGGCCAAGATAAAGCAAAGCAGTTCGACACAGACAACAACACAGAGTTACACATGGGATAAACAAACGTACAGTCAATAACACAATGGAAAAAGTCTATATACAGTGTGTGCAAATAAGTCAAGATAAGGGAGGTAAGGCAGTAAATAGGCCATAGTGGCGAAATAATTACAATTTAGCAATTAAACACTGGAGTGATAGATGTGCAGAAGATGAATGTGCAAGTAGAGTTACTGGGGTGCAAAGGAGCAAAAAATAAATAACGGTATGGGGATGAAGTAGTTGGATGGGCTATTTACAGATGGGCTATGTACAGGTGCAGTGATCTGTAAGCTGTTCTGACAGCTGGTGCTTAAAGTTAGTGAGGGAGATATGAGTCTCCAGCTTCAGTCATTTTTGCAGTTCGTTCCAGTCATTGGCAGCAGAGAACTGGAAGGAAAGGCGACCAAAGGAAGAATTGGCTTTGGGGATGATCAGTGAGATATACCTGCTGGAGCGCGTGCTACAGGTGGGTGCTGCTATGGTGACCAGCGAGCTGAGGTAAGGCGGGGCTTTACCTAGCAAAGACTTATAGATGACCTGGAGCCAGTGGGTTTAGTGACGAATATGAAGCGAGGGCCAGCCGACTAGAGCATACAGTTCGCAGTGGTGGGCAGTATATGGGGCTTTGGTGACCAAACGGATGGCACTGTGATAGACTACATCCAATTTGTTGAGTAGAGTGTTGGAGGCTATTTTATAGATGACATCACCGAAGTCAATGATCAGTAGAATAGTCAGATTTATGAGGGTATGTTTGGCAGCATGAGTGAAGGAGGCTTTGTTGCAAAATAGGAAGCCAATTCTAGATTTAATTTTGGATTAGATATGCATAATGTGAGTCTGGAAGGTCTAACCAGACACCTAGGTATTTGTAGTTGTCCACATATTCTAAGTCAGAACCGTCCAGAGTAGTGATGCTGGATGGGCAGGTGGGTGCAGGCAGTGATCGGTTGAAGAGCATGCATTTAGTTTTAATTGAATTTAAGAGCAGTTGGAGGCCACGGAAGGAGAGTTGTATGGTATTGAAGCTCGTCTGGAGGTTAGTTAAAACACAAAGAAGGTCAAAAGAAGGGCCAGAAGTATACAGAATGGTATCGTCTGCGTAGAGGTGTATCAGAGACTCACCAGCAGCAAGAGCGACATCATTGATGTATACAGAGAAAAGAGTCGGCCCGAGAATTGAACCCTGTGCCACCCCCATAGAGACTGCCAGAGGTCCGGACAACAGGCTTCGTTTGTAAATTATGTCTGAGTGTTGTAGTGTGCTCCTGGCTATCCGTAAATAATAAAATGTTGCCGTCTGCTTAATATAAGATAATATAAATGATTTATACTTTCACTTTATTTACATTTTAGCAGATGTTCTTATCCAGAGTGACTGTCAGTGGTGAGCATTATCATACTGGTCCCCCGTGTTGATAGAACCCACAACACAAGGTGCCATGCTCTACCACCTGACCCCAAGGTGACCCCAAGGTGCCATGCTCTACCACCTGACCCCAAGGTGACCCCAAGGTGCCATGCTCTACCACCTGACCCCAAGGTGTCATGTTCTACCACCTGACCCCAAGGTGTGATGCTCTACCACCTGACCCCAAGGTGACCCCAAGGTGTGATGCTCTACCACCTGACCCCAAGGTGACCCCAAGGTGCCATGCTCTACCACCTGACCCCAAGGTGACCCCAAGGTGCCATGCTCTACCACCTGACCCCAAGGTGTCATGTTCTACCACCTGACCCCAAGGTGTGATGCTCTACCACCTGACCCCAAGGTGTGATGCTCTACCACCTGACCCCAAGGTGTCATGTTCTACCACCTGACCCCAAGGTGTGATGCTCTACCACCTGACCCCAAGGTGACCCCAAGGTGCCATGCTCTACCACCTGACCCCAAGGTGACCCCAAGGTGCCATGCTCTACCACCTGACCCCAAGGTGTGATGCTCTACCACCTGACCCCAAGGTGACCCCAAGGTGCCATGCTCTACCACCTGACCCCAAGGTGTCATGTTCTACCACCTGACCCCAAGGTGCCATGCTCTACCACCTGACCCCAAGGTGTCATGCTCTACCACCTGACCCCAAGGTGCCATGCTCTACCACCTGACCCCAAGGTGTGATGCTCTACCACCTGACCCCAAGGTGTGATGCTCTACCACCTGACCCCAAGGTGTGATGCTCTACCACCTGACCCCAAGGTGTGATGTTCTACCACCTGACCCCAAGGTGTGATGCTCTACCACCTGACCCCAAGGTGTGATGCTCTACCACCTGACCCCAAGGTGTGATGTTCTACCACCTGACCCCAAGGTGACCCCAAGGTGCCATGCTCTACCACCTGACCCCAAGGTGACCCCAAGGTGCCATGCTCTACCACCTGACCCCAAGGTGTCATGTTCTACCACCTGACCCCAAGGTGTGATGCTCTACCACCTGACCCCAAGGTGACCCCAAGGTGCCATGCTCTACCACCTGACCCCAAGGTGTGATGTTCTACCACCTGACCCCAAGGTGTGATGTTCTACCACCTGACCCCAAGGTGTGATGTTCTACCACCTGACCCCAAGGTGTGATGCTCTACCACCTGAACCCAAGGTGTGATGCTCTACCACCTGACCCCAAGGTGTGATGTTCTACCACCTGACCCCAAGGTGTGATGTTCTACCACCTGACCCCAAGGTGACCCCAAGGTGCCATGCTCTACCACCTGACCCCAAGGTGACCCCAAGGTGCCATGCTCTACCACCTGACCCCAAGGTGTCATGTTCTACCACCTGACCCCAAGGTGTGATGCTCTACCACCTGACCCCAAGGTGTCATGCTCTACCACCTGACCCCAAGGTGTGATGTTCTACCACCTGACCCCAAGGTGTGATGTTCTACCACCTGACCCCAAGGTGTGATGTTCTACCACCTGACCCCAAGGTGTGATGCTCTACCACCTGACCCCAAGGTGACCCCAAGGTGCCATGCTCTACCACCTGACCCCAAGGTGACCCCAAGGTGCCATGTTCTACCACCTGACCCCAAGGTGTGATGTTCTACCACCTGACCCCAAGGTGTGATGCTCTACCACCTGACCCCAAGGTGTCATGCTCTACCACCTGACCCCAAGGTGTGATGTTCTACCACCTGACCCCAAGGTGTGATGCTCTACCACCTGACCCCAAGGTGTGATGCTCTACCACCTGAGCTACAGGGGACACTGTGATACCCAAGTATATTTTTGCTTTTGATACTTACGTATATTTCAAACCAAATACTTTTAGACTTTTACTCAAGTAGGTTTTAACTGGGTGACTTTCACTTTTACTTGAGTCATTTTCTATTAAGGAATCTTTACCTTTACTGAAGTATGACAATTTGGTTATTTTTCCACCACTGCTATCTAGTAGGGTTAATGAACCGTACTACACTACTATACATGACCGAAAGCATGTGGACACCTGCTCGCATGATGACTCCTTGCTGTCCCCAGTCCACCTGCTGCTGAAAAGCCAACTGACATTTACTCCTGAGGTGCTGACTTGCTGCACCCTCGACAACTACTGTGATTATTATTATTTGACCCTGCTGGTCATTTATGAACATTTGAACATCTTGGCCATGTTCTGTTATAATCTCCACCCGGCCTCTCCTTCGTCGTTGGAAGGAGAGGAGGACCAAAACGCAGCGTGGTACGTTTCCATATTTATTGGAACACTTACTTTAACACGAACAAAACAATAAACAAAACGAAACCAACGACGCTACAGTCTTGAACGAGAGAACATAAAACACATGAACGCACGAACAGGAACAATCACCCACAAACAAACAGTGAGAACAGCCTACTTAAATATGGTTCCCAATCAGAGACAACGTAAAACACCTGCCTCTGATTGAGAACCATATCAGGCAAATCAGACAACCTTAAACCAAACATAGAAACACATAACATAGAATGCCCACCCAGCTCACGTCCTGACCAACTAAATAAAGACTGAACAAAGGAAATAAGGGCAGGAACGTGACAGTACCCCCCCCCCCCCCAAGGTGCGGACTCCGGCCGCAAAACCTGAACCTATAGGGGAGGGTCTGGGTGGGCATCTGTCCACGGTGGCGGCTCTGGCGCTGAACGTGGCCCCCACCCCACCATAGTCACTACCCGCTTTCGTGGCCTCCTTTTAACTGCAACCTTCCAAATGAACCCCACCGGACTGAGGGGCAGCACCGGACTGAGGGGCAGCACCGGACTGAGGGGCAGCACCGGACTGAGGGGCAGCACCGGACTGAGGGGCAGCACCGGACTGAGGGGCAGCACCGGACTGAGGGGCAGCACCGGACTGAGGGGCAGCACCGGACTGAGGGGCAGCACCGGACTGAGGGGCAGCACCGGAATGAGGGGCAGCACCGGACTGAGGGGCAGCACCGGACTGAGGGGCAGCACCGGACTGAGGGGCAGCACCGGACTGAGGGGCAGCACCGGACTGAGGGGCAATTCCGGCATCGCTGGCGAGACAGGTAGCTCTGGCAGCTCCTGGCTGACTGACGACTCTGGCAGATCCTGGCTGACTGACGACTCTGGCAGATCCTCCAGTCAGCCAGGATCTGCCAGAGCCGCCAGTCAGCCAGGATCTGCCAGAGCCGCCAGTCAGCCAGGATCTGCCAGAGCCACCAAAGCGGGTATTGACTATGGTGGAGTGGGGGCCACGTCCCGCACCCGAGCCGCCGCCGTAGGAAGGCCCACCCGGACCCTCCCCTTCTGTGTCAGGTTTTGCGGCCGGAGTCCGCACCTTTGGGGGGGGGGATACTGTCACGCCCTGGTCTTAGTTATCTTTGTTTTCTGTATTATTTTAGTTAGGTCAGGGTGTGACAGGGGGGATGTTTGTGTGTATTTGTCTCGTCTTGGGTGGTTGTATTGTATAGGGGGTTTTTGTAGAGTGTATGGGGTTGGGTTCAGTGTAGGTGTTTAGGAGAGTCTATGGTTGCCTGGTTTGGTTCTCAATCAGAGACAACTGTTTATTGTTGTCTCTGATTGGGAGCCATATTTAAGGCAGCAGGCATTAGGCTGGTGTGGGTAATTGTCTATGTCTAAACGTTAGTAGCTTTTGTGTGCACTTTCGTTTTGTAGCTTCACGGTCGTTTGTTGTTTTTGTAAAAGTGTTCGTTTCGTGTTTTCGTCTCTTCAAAATAAAAGAAGATGTATTTGTATCACGCTGTCCACTCTTCCTCATCAAGACGATCGTGACTTCCTAGGTTTTGGGGTTTTTTCTAGGGAGTTTTTTTGAGACATCAGCTGATGTATATAAATACATTTGATTTGACGATCACACAAAATATTTTGCTGTGACTCTTATGTGGATGATGTTAAAAATATTTGTTGGTCTGATGTGATTAATGAGGAGCATCCAGACGCTGTACTTGATGAATTTATGAAATTACTTCGTCCGATTATTGATAAACATGCACCTGTTAAGAAACTGACTGTTAGAACCGTTAAGGCTCCATGGATTGATGAGGAATTTAAAAACTGAATGGTTGAAAGAGATGGGGCAAAAGGAGTGGCTAATAAGTCTGGCTGTACATCTGACTGGATGACTTACTGCAAATTGAGAAATTATGTGACTAAAACCAACAAGAAGAAGAAGAAACTGTATTATGAAGCCAAGATCAATTATATAAAGAAGGATGGGGGGAAAAATGTGGAGTACTTTAAATGAAATTATGGGCAGAAAGACATTCAACTCCATCTTTCATCCAATCAGATGGATTATTCGTCACTAAACCATTTGATGTTGGCAATTATTTTAATGATTACTTCATTGGCCAAGGGGGCAAACTTAGGCAGGAAATGCCAACAACGAACAGTGAGCCATCGTATTCATGCCTAAAAAAACTAATAATGGAAGAAAAGCAGTGTAAGTTTGAACTTTGTAAAGTTAGTGTGGGAGAGGTGGAAAAATTATTGTAATCGATCAATAATGACAAACCTCCTGTCATTGACAACTTAGATGGAAAGCTAGTGAAGATGGTAACTGACTCTACAGCCACTCCTGTCTGTCATATCTCTAATCTGAGCCTAGAGGAAAGTCTTTGTCCTCAGGCCTGGAGGGAAGACAAAGTCATTCCGCTACCCAAGAGTGGTAAAGCGGCCTTTACTGGTTCTAACAGCAGACCTATCAGCTTGCTGCCAGCTCTTAGCAAACTGGTGGAAAAAATAGTGTTTGTATCAAGGCACAAGGGGTAGGCAAGAGTCTTGTACAGGCAAAAGCCCAAAACCAGTTCAGAGTCAAATAGGTACAGAAGGGCAGGCAGGCTGATCAGGCAGGCGGGAAAGAATTCCAGAGTCAGGCAGGGGTCAGAATCGGGAAGACTATCAAAAAGAGAATAGAAAAGGAGTACGGGAAAAACACGCTGGTTGACTTGACTAAACATACAAGATGAACTGGTACAGAGAGACAGGAAACACAGGGATAAATACACTGGCACAGAGAGACAGGAAACACAGGGATAAATACACTGGTACAGAGAGACAGGAAACACAGGGATAAATACACTGGCACAGAGAGACAGGAAACACAGGGATAAATACACTGGCACAGAGAGACAGGAAGCACAGGGATAAATACACTGGTACAGAGAGACAGGAAACACAGGGATAAATACACTGGTACAGAGAGACAGGAAGCACAGGGATAAATACACTGGCACAGAGAGACAGGAAACACAGGGATAAATACACTGGCACAGAGAGACAGGAAACACAGGGATAAATACACTGGCACAGAGAGACAGGAAACACAGGGATAAATACACTGGCACAGAGAGACAGGAAACACAGGGATAAATACACTGGTACAGAGAGACAGGAAACACAGGGATAAATACACTGGCACAGAGAGACGGGAAACACAGTGATAAATACACTGGTACAGAGAGACAGGAAACACAGGGATAAATAAACTGGTACAGAGAGACAGGAAACACAGGGATAAATACACTGGCACAGAGAGACAGGAAACACAGGGATAAATACACTGGGGAAAACAAGCGACACCTGGAGGGGGTGGAGACAATAACGAGGACAGGTGAAACTGATCAGGGCGTGACTGTTTGACCAAATACAATACTATTTCTCTGTAAACAAATGAACAACAGACGTTCAGCATGCTTATAGAGAAGGGCGCTCAACATGTACTGCACTGACTCTAATGACTGATGATTGGTTGAAAGAAATTGATAATAAGAAGATTGTGGGAGCTGTACTGTTAGATTTCAGTGCAGCCATTGATATTATTGACCATAAACTGTTGAGAAAACGTATATGTTATGGCTTTTCACCCTCTGTGTCACGTTTCTGACCTTATTTCCTTTATTTTCCTTTGTTTTGTCTTTAGTTAGTATGGTCAGGGCGTGAGTTGGGGTGGGCAGTCTATGTTCTGTGTTTCTATGTTTAGGTTTGTCATTTGGCCTGATATGGTTCTCAATCAGAGGCAGGTGTTTTTCATTGTCTCTGATTGGGAATCATATTTAGGTAGCCTGTTTTCACTATTGGTTTGTGGGTGTTTGTTTCCTGTGTCAGTGTTCGTGCCACACGGGACTGTTTTCGGTTAGGTTACTTTGTTATTTTGTATTTTGTGTCTTGTTCAGTTGATTATATTAAAACATGGACACTTACTACGCTGCGTCTTGGTCCGATCCCTGCTACACCTCTTCAGACGAAGAGGAGGAAATCTGCCGTTACCCTCATATCGTGGATTCAGAGCTATCTATCTAATAGAACTCAAAGGGTTTTCTTTAATGGAAGCTTCTCTAATGTCAAACATGGAAAGTGTGGTGTACCACAGGGCAGCTCTCTAGGCCCTCTACTCTTTTCTATTTTTACCAATGACCTGCCACTGGCATCAAACAAAGCATGTGTGTCCATGTTAAATCATAAACGCATCAGCAACCACAGCAGTCTGTTTTGGAATGGTTGGCCAGTAATAAACTGGTCCTGAACATCTCTAAAACTAAGAGCAATGTATTTGGTAAATAAATAAAAAACTTTTACCCCTTTTTCTCCCCAATTTCGTGGTATCCAATTGGTAGTTACAGTCTTGTCCCATCGCTGCAACTCCCCTACAGACTCGGGAGACGCAAAGGTCGAGAGCCATGCGTCCCCCGAAACACGACTCTGCCAAACCACACTGCTTCTTGACACACTGCTCGCTTAACCCGGAAGCCAGCCGCACCAATGAGTCGGAGGAAACACTGTCCAGCTGGCGACCTATGTCAGCTTGCAGGAGCCCGGCCCGCCACAAGGAGACACGATGGGACAAAGAAATCCCGGGCCGGCCAAACCCTCCCCTAACCCAGACGACGCTGGGCCAAACGCTTCCCTTACCCGGACGACGCTCCTCCCCTGACCCGGACGACACTGGGCCAAACCCTCCCCTGACCCGGACAACGCTCGGCCAAACCCAATGGTTGTAAAGATAGGGAGAAGTCTGTCCGTAATAAAGAGATGCTCTGCTTTTTTGACACCACACTCCAAAAAGCAAGGTCTGCAGGCTATAGTTTTGTCTAATCTTGATTATTGCCCAGTCGTGTGGTCCAGTGCTGCAAGGAAAGACCTAGTTAAGCTGCAGCTGGCCCAGAACAGAGCGGTGAATCTTGCTCTTCATTGTAATCAAAGGGCTGATATAAATACTATGCTGCCAGTCTCTCTCTTGGCTAAGAGTTGAGGAGAGACTGACTGCATCACTTCTTTTTATAAGAAACATTAATGTGTTGAAAATCACGAATTGTTTGCATAGTCAACTTACACACAGCTCTGACACACACACTTACCCCTCCAGACATGCCACCAGGGGTCTTTTCACAGTCTCCAAATCCAGAACAAATTCAAGAAAGCGTACAGTATTATATAGAGACATTATTGCATGGAACTCTGTTCCATCTCATATTGCTCAAATAAACAGCAAACCTTTAAACAAACAGATAAAGCAACACCTCACGGCACAACGCATCGCCCCAATTTGACCCAGCGAGGATATATACAGGGTGGTACCGGTACAGAGTCAATCTGCGGGGGAACCGGTTAGTCAAGGTAATTGAGGTAATATGTACATGTTGTTAGAGTTATTAAAGTGACTATGCATAGATAATAACAGAGAGTAGCAGCAGCGTAAAAGAGAGGGGTGGGGGCAATGCAAATAGTCTGGGTAGCCATTTGATTAGATGTTCAGGAGTCTTATGGCTTGGGGGTAGAAGCTGTTTAGAAGCCTCTTGGACCTAGATTTGGCGCTCCGGAATCGCTTGGTGTGCGATAGCAGAGAGAACAGTCTATGACGAGGGTGGCTTGAGTCTTTGACAGTTTTAGGGCCTTCCTCTGACACCGCCTGGTATAGGTCCTGGATGGCAGGAATCTTGGCCCCAGTGATGTACTTAGCCGTTCGCACTACCCTCTGTAGTTCCTTGCGGTTGGAGGCCGGGCAGTTGCCATACCAGGCAGTGATGCAACCAGTCAGGATGCTCTCGATGGTGCAGCTGTAGAACCTTTTGAGGATCTGAGGACCCATGCCAAATCTTTCCAGTCTCCTAAGGGGGAATAGGTTCTGTTGTGCCCTCTTCACGACTGTCTTGGTGTGCTTGGACCATGTTAGTTTGTTGGTGATGTGGACACCAAGGGACTTGAAGCTCTCAACCTGTTCCACTACAGCATCGTCGATGAGAATGGGTGTGTGCTCGGCCCTCCTTTTCCTGTAGTCCACAATCATCTCCTTTGTCTTTGTCACGTTGAGGGAGAGTTTGTTATTCTGGCACCACACGGCCAGGTCTCTGACCTCCTCCCTATAGGCTGTCGTTGTCGGTGATCAGGCCTACCACTGTTGTGTCCTCTGCAAACTTAATAGTGTTGGAGTCGTGCCTGGCCGTGCAGTCATGAGTGAACAGGGAGTACAGGAGGGGACTGAGCACGCACCCCTGAGGGGCCCCCTGTGTTGAGGATCAGTGTGGCGGATATGTTGTTACCTACCCTTACCACCGTCAGGAAGTCCAGGATCCAGTTGCAGAGGGAGGTGTTTAGTCCCAGGGTCCTTAGCTTAGTGATGAGCTTTGAGGGCACCATGGTGTTGAACGCTGAGCTGTAGTCAATGAACAGCATTCTCACATAGGTGTTCCTTTTGTCCAGGTGTGAAAGGGCAGTGTGGAGTGCAATAGAGATTGCATCATCTGTGGATCTGTTGGGGCGGTATGCAAATTGGCGTAGGTCTAGGGTTTCAGTGATAATGTTGTTGATGTGAGCCATGACCAGCCTTTCAAAGCAGACGTGAGTGCTACGGGTCAGTAGTCATTTAGCCAGGTAACCTTAGTGTTCTTGGGCATAGGGACTATGGTGGTCTGCTTGAAACATATTGGTATTAGACTCAGACAGGGAGAGGTTGAACATTTCAGTGAAGACACTTGCCAGTTGGTCAGTGCATGCTTTGAGTACACGTCCTGGTAATCCGTCTGACTCACATCATGATCACACAGTTGTCCGGAACAGCTGGTGCTCTCATGCATGCCTCAGTGTTGCTTGCCTCAAAGCGAGCATAGAAGTGATTTAGTTCGTCTGGGAGGCTTGTGTCACTGGGCAGCTCGCGCCTGTGCTTCCCTTTGTAGTCTGTAATAGTTTGCAAGCCCTGTGTTACGCACACCTCTTGGAGGAGGAAACGGAACACCCTGCTACACTCAACTCACCGTGGAGTGAAAAGGGTATGTGACTGTAGGTGCAGGTAAGGATGACAGAGAATTTTACCATTAACAGGGAATTTATTCTTTCACATTTGGGGAAAAGGGGCTGGACGGAACAAAGCAAACAAAGTTAAAGAGCCCCTCCTACCTACCTACCCACTATTTATCTATTCTTAACACCACCTGGCTAACCAAACTACAGGGGGTCGTCCTCCCAGGTCTTACCTAGTGTGCATAGACAGAGTACATACTACGGGTATATGTATGCCCGCAGGCCTCTTGCCTAAGCACTCCCAAGGTGCCTTCCCCTTCGGGAACAAATGAAACAGAATAATACAAACAATTTCAATAATCAAAAATACTGCGTCCTATTGACACCCACATACCTCAGAAGTAGCGGCTACAAAATACTTAACAAAACCTGAGCAACAACCAACTCAGGACATAACCATCACCTCTCTCTGAGCAAAGGAACACTGGCTTTTAACAGTCTGTAATGGGATACAACTGTATCCCCTGACGAGAGGGGGGGTCAGCTCCAATTAGCAATGGGGCCGACCAATCAGCTGCTTAGGGAAATCCAAGAAGCCATTTCCTGAAATACATACACATACATACAAACCCACAACAACACAGAAACTGGGGAACGTAACATCCTGCCACATCCGACGAGAATCGGAGCCCGTGTAGTATGATTCGATCTTAGTCCTGTATTGATGCTTTGCCTGTTTGATGGTTCTTCAGAGGGCATAGCGGGATTTCTTATAAGCTTCCGGGTTAGAGTCCCGCTCCTTGAAAGCAGCAGCTCTATCCTTTAGCTCAGTGTGGATGTTGCCTGTAATCCATGGCTTCTGGTTGGGGTATGTACGTACAGACACTGTGGGGGCGACGTCATCGATGCACTTATTGATGAAGCCAGTGACTGATGTGGTGTACTCCTCAATCCCATCGCAAGAATCCCGGAACATATTCCAGTCTGTGATAGCAAAACAGTCCTGTAGCTTAGCATCTGCTTCATCTGACCACTTCTTTATTGGCCGAGTCACTGGTTCTTCCTGCTTTAGTTTTTGCTTATAAAGCAGAAATCAGGAGGATAGAATTGTGGACAGATTTGCCAAATGGAGAGCGAGGGAGAGCTTTGCATGCGTCTCTGTGTGTGGAGTACAGGTGGTCTAGAGTTATTTTCCCTCTGGTTGCACATTTAACATGCTGGTAGAAGTTTCCCTGCATTAAAGTCCCCGGCACTAGAAGTGCCGCCTCTGGATGTTTGCTTATAGCCGTATACAGCTCATTGAGTGCGGTCTTAGTGCCAGCATCGGTTTGTGGTGGTAAATAGACAGTTAGGAAGAATATAGATGAAAACTCTCTAGGTAGATAGTGTGGTCTACAGCTTATCATGAGATACTCTACCTCAGGCGAGCAAAACCTTGAGACTTCCTGAGATATTGTGCACCAGCTGTTGTTTACAAATATACATAGACCTCCACCCCTTGTCTTATCAGAGGCTGATGTTCCATCCTGCTGATACAGTGTATAACCTGCCACCCCTTATCTTACCAGAGGTGTCTGTTCTATCCTGCTGATACAGTGTATAACCTGCCACCCCTTATCTTACCAGAGGCTGCTGTTCTATCCTGCTGATACAGTGTATAACCTGCCACCCCTTGTCTTACCAGAGGCTGCTGTTCTATCCTGCTGATACAGTGTATAACCTGCCACCCCGTGTCTTACCAGAGGCTGCTGTTCTATCCTGCTGATACAGTGTATAACCCGCCAGCTGTATGTTATTCATGTCGTTGTTCAGCCACGACTCAGTGAAACATAAGATATTACAGTTTGGTAGGATATACGTGCTTGTAGTTCGTCCACTTTATTATCCAGTGATTGTACGTTGGCCAATAGTACCGATGGCAAATGCAGATTAGCCACTCGTTGCCGGCTACGTACCAGGCACCCCGATCTCCTTCCGCGATACCTCTTCTGTCTCTTTCTCCTGCGAATGATGGGGATGAGGGCCTTGTCGGGTGTCTGGAGTAAATCCCTTTCGCCCGACTCATTAAAGAAAAATTCTTCATCCACTTCAAGGTGAGTAATCACTGTTCTGATGTCCAGAAGCTCTTTTCGGGGTGGCCAGTCCTCTTCTGGCTGTACTGGGTAGACGAGAGGAACCAGGCTATGAGGGGTGGCCAGTCCTCTTCTGGCTGTGCCGGGTGGAGATTATAACAGAACATGGCCAAGATGTTCAAATGTTGATAAATGACCAGCATGGTCAAATAATAATAATCACAGTAGTTGTCGAGGGTGCAGCAAGTCAGCACCTCAGGAGTAAATGTCAGTTGGCTTTTCATATCCGATCATTAAGAGTATCTCTACCGCTCCTGCTGTCTCTAGAGAGTTGAAAACAGCAGGTCTGGGACAGGTAGCACGTCCGGTGAACAGGTCAGGGTTCCATAGCCGCAGGCAGAACAGTTGAAACTGGAGCAGCAGCACAACCAGGTGGACTGGGGACAGCAAGGAGTCATCAGGCCAGATAGTCCTGAGGCATGGTCCTCGGGCTCAGGTCCTCCGAAAGAGAGAAAGAATTAGAGAGAGTATACTTAAATTCACCGTATAAGACAGGAGAAATACTCCAGATATAACAGACTGACCCTAGCCACCGACACATAAACTACTGCAGCATAAATACTGGAGGCTGAGACATAAGGGGTCAGGAGACACTGTGACCCGTCCGACGATACCCCCGGACAGGGCCAAACAGGAAGTATATAACCCCACCCACTTTACCAAAGCACAGCCCCCACACCACTAGAGGGATATCTTCAACCACCAACTTACCATCCTGAGACAAGGCTGATTATAGCCCACAAAGATCTCCGCCACGGCACAACCCAAGGGGGGAAGATCACTTCAGTGACTCAACCCACTCAAGTGACGCACCCCTCCTAGGGACGGCATGGAAGAGCACCAGTAAGCCAGTGACTCAGCCCCTGTAAAAGGGTCAGAGGCAGAAAATCCCAGTGGAGAGAGGGGAATCCCAGTGTCTATTAATGTTCTGTATTATGTCATGTTTGGTGTGGACCCCAGGAAGAGTAGCTGCTTCTTTTGCAACAGCTACTGGGGATCCTAATAAAATAGCAAATACTGTAGGTGAGAACAGAGGGACTCAGATTAGCCTGATAATGTGGTTCAAATGACAAATAGTAAAACACATGAAACAATGTTAAACCTTAAGACACGACCACTGGAAATTACTAATAAGAACTACTTACACTTGACCATTTTTTAAAATGAAAGTTAATAATTTTATAATTTAAGTAGAAGGGACCTTACATTTTTATGTTGTTCAGAATATATAATACGATTTAGTTCTTAAAACACAAAACGGTTCAGTATTTAGACCTTAAAGAGATGACCTTGTCACCTAATTACTGTACTACTAACTAGTACTAAACACGGACATACTTTGAGTTGGGTTACTCCAACGGTTCTGGGCAGTGGATTTCCACAAACAAAATGGAGTTTGCAGAACTTACATGTTAGTCATTTAGCAGACGCTCGTATCCAGAGAGACTTCCAGTTAGTCCATTTATCTTAAGATAGCTAACAGTAAAACCAGCATTGGGACACGTGTGAGAGACCAGCTTTAGGGACATGTCTCTCTCTGCCTGAGGTCAGTCAGGTCTCATGTCGTTGAAGAATCCTTAATGCTACTCAACGAGACCATTAACTATCCCTAATAATATGAATAATAGTATAATTTATAACATGAAATAATATTATCTGTTCTGTAAAGATCATCTGACACATTCTGCCACTTTTAAACCTCATATTGATTGTTAACTGACAGACACGGGCATTGTGCTGGGGATATTGAAAATGAGGTTGAAAAGTGGTGGAATTGCCCTTTAAGATGATTAATTTGTCTGTATCAATTGTTAATAAATGTGATTGAATTCTATCGTTCCTATCAATGGAACTGAGTATGTTACAGTAGAGTAGAATATGACACATTAAAGCTTCTACACCTAACTAAACACTATATACCTTCTACTAACTAACTAAACATGAGCTATAAACTAACATCGTTACTGGGGGGTGTCAAGAGAGAGAGAGAGAGAGTCTCCCATCCTCTCCTCCCCCTCTTCTGTCTGGGCTAGGAATTCCAACGACGTGGCAGAGAGATTCACATTTCTCGTCTTTTCAAGAACTTTCTGTGGCCGCAAGGCAGGAAAAATCACCGCTTCTGACTTCCATCTGTCCTGCTCCCATTGGTCCACACTCCGTCCGTCTGGTGCTCTGATTGGGTGTCATCCCATCAATCACTCCTCTGCTGCTTCTCATTGTTCGAACCCGGTTGAAAGGGGCGGGGTAACGGTATGTTGACAGAATATTCCTCCTGCGCAGGGCGAATAACCTACGTTACTAAAAGAGAGAGAGAGAGACATATTATACTGTAGTCTACAGTAGCCAAATTACACCGGGAAAGTCTCACCACCAAGGCCATGGAGTCGAGTTGGATCGCCGTGGTCTGTGTGCTCCTACTCGGTTTGATGCAGAGCAGCCTCGGAGCGGAACAGCGGGTCATCCCTCCAGGTAAACCCGCTCTAGGAGCCCCTGTCTCCGTCCAACACAGCCCACTCACACCGCTAGCTGGAACTCCGTTAGCATAGCGAAATGTATCGATCCAGTAATATTGACGTTATCTGATAGTGACGGTGGTGAATCAGCAAGTAGCGGGACCATCTATGTATCGGACCCCGCATGTATAACTCTAACGGTCTGAACTAGCCGGGTAGGCAGGGACCGGGGTTAGGAGGGCTAGCTGTGTAGCGGGGCAGATAGCGGGGCAGATAGCGGGGCAACTTCGTGGTGGTAGGAATGGGGGTCGCTAGCTGCTATTATGGCAAGGGTACTGGTACTGGCGGCTCAACCTGGGCTCAGGGAAAAACCTACCGCCAATGTAATAGCTGTTGGACAATATAATACGATTTTATAGTATGCTACGAATTGCAATTGGTACAATTATGAAACGAATTTGCAATACGTATAATATATTATTGATTGCAATTTGTTGTGGCTAACGTTAGCTAGCTAGCGAGATGGCTAGGCCCTGGGTTAGGAGTTAGGTTAAAAAGTTAAGGTTAGAGGAACGGTTAGCTAACATGCTAAGTAGTTGCAAAGTAAAAGTAGATGAGACCAACCACCCTCCTTTCGTTTTCTGCAGTAACCGACTGTCTTATTGGACGTAATATATCATACTAAACGGGTCAAAATGTAACCTAACATAAAGTAACATGTACTAAATTGAGTGGTACTGATGTTAGTAAAATATAATACGTTTTGTTCTGGGACGAGGCTCGGCGGCTAAGTCTAGTTACAGATGTACCGGTATCCCCTGTATATAGCCTCATTATTGTTATTTTATTGTGTCACTTTTTTAAAAACTTTAGTTTATTTAGTAAATATTTTGTTAACTGTATTTCTTGAACTGCGTTGTTGGTTAAGGGCTTGTAAAGTAAGCTTTTCACGGTATTCGGCGCATGTGACAAATAAGATTAGATTTGTGATGTTTGGTCCAAGAGGCCTTCGGCAGCTGGATGACACAACCAAAGATGCAGCTGGTGACTTTTACTGAGGGCAGAGATACACTACCGTTCAAAAGTTTGGGGTCACTTAGAAATGTCCTTGCGACTCCAGGATGTTGCAAAGAAAAAGCCATATCTCAGACTGGCCAATAAAAATAAAGATTAGGATGGGCAAAAGAACACAGATACTGGACAGAGGAACTCTGCCTAGAAGGCCAGCATCCCGGAGTCGCCTCTTCACTGTTGAAATGCTGATTCTCCAGATACTCAACTAGTCTAAAGGCCAGTTTTA
Organism: Salvelinus namaycush; assembly: GCF_016432855.1. Classification (NCBI taxonomy): domain Eukaryota; kingdom Metazoa; phylum Chordata; class Actinopteri; order Salmoniformes; family Salmonidae; genus Salvelinus; species Salvelinus namaycush. Next base: position 2,402 of record NW_024060655.1, on the reverse strand, counting down.
TTGCTTCTTTAATCAGAACAACAGTTTTCAGCTGTGCTAACATAATTGCAAAAGGGTTTTCTAATGATTAATTAGCCTTTTAAAATGATAAACTTGGATTAGCTAACACAACGTGCCATTGGAACACAGGAGTGATGGTTGCTGATAATGGGCCTCTGTACGTCTATGTAGATATTCCATTAAAAATCAGCCGTTTCCAGCTACAATAGTCATTTACAACATTAACAATGTCTACACTGTATTTCTGATCAATTTGATGTTATTTTAATGGACAAAAAAATGAGCTTTTCTTTAAAATTTATGGACATTTCTAAGTGACCCCAAACTTTTGAACTGTAGTGTAGATGGGAGCTAGGAGCTATGTGCTGTATTATAGTATTGCTGCTGTGTGTTGATAACATAAACTCCTCTGTGTAAACTGTCCTGATGATACCATAATATTTACATGTAACTAGCTAACATTAGTACAATGTGTTCCAGTTTGAAACGGGATCTGTTTGATGTAACTGTCTAATTTCACATGTTACTGAATCATCACTAGGAGACCACTCGGCTGATGTGGAGAGAGAGGTGTTACAGAACCTTCTGCACCCCCCCCCCTGCACCCCCTAACCCCCCCCTGAACCCACCCCCCCCACACACACACACACTACTCCATGTCTCTTAGCACATATAACAGTATATGGAGGCTATGTGTGGAATATCCTCTGACCGGCTGGCTGGAGAGACAAGGGAGGGTTTGTGATTCCCACCTTCCTGGCCTCTCTCCCCCCTCTATCCCCTTTCCTCCCCTCTCTCCCCTTCTCCCCCTCTTTTCCTCCCTGAGGAAATTCAGGGGAATTCCATTCCCAGATTCCCAGTACTAGAAAGAGTAAATATATTATGGCTCTGGATGGAAAGAGTTGTCAGTCTAGTCGTCTGGGGGGGTTAATCTAGTCGTCTGGGGGGTACTTCAGTCTAGTCGTCTGGGGGGGTTAGTCTAGTCGCCTGGGGGGGTTAGTCTAGTTGCCTGGGGGGGTTAGTCTAGTCGCCTGGGGGGGTTAGTCTAGTCGCCTGGGGGGGTTAGTCTAGTCGCCTGGGGGGGTTGGTCTAGTCGCCTGGGGGGGTTGGTCTAGTCGCCTGGGGGGGTTGGTCTAGTCGTCTGGGGGGTACTTCAGTCTAGTCGTCTGGGGGGGTTAGTCTAGTCGTCTGAGGGGGGGGTTAGTCTAGTCGTCTGAGGGGGGGTTAGTCTAGTCGTCTGAGGGGGGGTTAGTCTAGTCGTCTGAGGGGGGGTTAGTCTAGTCGTCTGAGGGGGGGTTAGTCTAGTCGTCTGAGGGGGGGTTAGTTTAGTCGTCTGAGGGGGGTTAGTCTAGTCGTCTGAGGGGGGGGTTAGTCTAGTCGTCTGAGGGGGGGGTTAGTCTAGTCGTCTGAGGGGGGGGGTTAGTCTAGTCGTCTGAGGGGGGGGGTTAGTCTAGTCGTCTGAGGGGGGGGTTAGTCTAGTCGTCTGAGGGGGGGGGTTAGTCTAGTCGTCTGAGGGGGGGGTTAGTCTAGTCGTCTGAGGGGGGGGTTAGTCTAGTCGTCTGAGGGGGGGGGTTAGTCTAGTCGTCTGAGGGGGGGGGTTAGTCTAGTCGTCTGAGGGGGGGGGGTTAGTCTAGTCGTCTGAGGGGGGGGTTAGTCTAGTCGTCTGAGGGGGGGGGTTAGTCTAGTCGTCTGAGGGGGGGGTTAGTTTAGTCGTCTGAGGGGGGGGTTAGTTTAGTCGTCTGGTGGGTTAGTCTAGTCCTAGTCTGAGGGGGGGTTAGTCTAGTCGTCTGGGGGGGGGGGGGTTAGTCTAGTCGTCTGAGGGGGGGTTAGTTTAGTCGTCTGAGGGGGTTGGTTTAGTCGTCTGGGGGTTTAGTCTAGTCGTCTGGGGGGTTTAGTCTAGTCGTCTGGGGGTTTAGTCTAGTCGTCTGGGGTGGTTTAGTCTAGTCGTCGGGGGGGGGGCTGGGTTAGTGTCGTCTAGTCATCTGGGGGGGGGGGGTTGGGTTAGTGTCGTCTAGTCATCTGGGGGGGGGGCTGGGTTAGTGTCGTCTAGTCATCTGGGGGGGGGGGGCTGGGTTAGTGTCGTCTAGTCATCTGGGGGGGGGGGGGCGGGTTAGTGTCCGTCTAGTCATCTGGGGGGGGGCTGGGTTAGTGTCGTCTAGTCATCCCGGGGGGGCTGGGTTAGTGCGTCTAGTCATCCGGGGGGGGGGGGGCTGGGTTAGTGTCGTCTAGTCATCTGGGGGGGGGGGGGGCTGGGTTAGTGTCGTCTAGCATCCGGGGGGCTGGATTTAGTGTCCGTCCTAGTCATGCTGGGGGGGGGGGGCATGGGTTAGTGTCGTCTAGTCATCTGGGGGGGGGGGGGGGCTGGGTTAGTGTCGTCTAGTCATCGGGGGGGGGGCTGGTTG